>NC_079374.1:26985211-27285211 GCF_021018895.1 Seriola aureovittata
ACACACTGTCAAACTGTAATTGTCTGCCTGATGGACCTTTTTTGTTCTGCTTTATTTGCAATAATAAAAGCTTAATTTACTGACAGTGGGACAAATTCATCTGTGGTCTAATGGATTAGGCTTTGCTAATGTGATGCTCTCTCTCTCTCTCATTCTCTCTCTCTCTCTCTCTCTCTCTCCCCCATAAGATGGGGAGAGTGGAGGCATGGAGTGGGGGAGGGAAATGAGATTCTTTTTCTCCTCACCTTTTCCAACTTTGTGCAAACTTACGAAGCTGACAAAAAAGGGTTAGCTTTTAAGGTTCATTTTATATATCTTGCATACACCCTTCTCATGTCCACCCCCCCCCCCTCCATACAGCTGGGCAGCTGTGACTCAGGAGGTAGAGTGGGTCGTCCACTAATCGGGTCCTCCAGTCCAGGTGTCAAAGTGTCCTCGGGCAAGATATTGGACCCTAAACTGCCTGATGGCTGTTCCGTCAGTGTATGACTGTGTGTAGGGGTGCGATGTATGAATGTGTGTGTGAATGGGTGACTGTGGCTTGTATTGTAAAGCGCTTTGAGTGGTCGATGAGACTAGAAAAGAGCTATATAAGTGCAGTCCATTCACCATACCAGCCCACATACGACTTGTTCACAGCAAGGAGTGTTAAACGGATTGTAGCCTGTCAATGGACACAGTTGCTTCATAAGTGACTCACATATGATACCAGCGAACGTATATGGAGAAGAAAGAGATCTTGCTTCAGGTGGAGAGGGATAAAGGGAATGCATTCATGTATTGTTCCTACAGGAAACACACTTGAACAGAAACATGAGAACCTAAAGAAGACAACAGCCAGGTTTACTACAGCTCATGTAGGAGAGAGGAGTGGCTGCATTAATGAAATACCATGTGGATATGTTTTGCCAGTTGGTAAAATACAGTGTGAGTGTACAGATGTTTTTTTCCTCAGTGTCTGTTATGCACACAGGACCAGAGCTGTCACAGCTGATACAGTAAATAACAATAGGTCTGGTGAACATATGGAGAACATTCCACCCATGAAGTTTCAGTTTGTATTGATCGGATTACTTCTTCTTCTTCAAAAACAATGTGACATTGACTAAAAGTTTCACTATTGGCTATATTATAATAAAACTAGTAAACATAAATGAATTTGGCAATAAAACAACTCACTTTTGAAAGACACAAGATTTATAGAAAAAATTCAAAAGATACTGACTGAACATGTAAAAATAAACAATACAGAGAATACAGATCCACGTCTATTATGGCGAGGAACCAAAACAGTCATCAGGGGTCATACAGTTTCAGGCCAGAGGCCACATCAGTCACACTTATGAGAGCACATCAAACTGTGTTGTGTCTTGAATTAGATAGAATACACACACTGGAGATTAATGAGGCAACAGGAGAGTTACAATGTTGGACAGAAATCTGTAAAAAATGATGAATTATAAACTTAGACGACAGAGGAAGAAAGCTCATACAACAAAATTAAAAACAGGTCAGTCAGAAACTATGACTTATGAAGAAGACTCTACAGAAGAGATTGTAAATGACATATTTGAGTAACAAGAGAGCCACAGGAATATAACAGCAAACAAACAATCCAAAACAAACAAATTTAGTACAAAAAAAGTAAAAGAAATTAGAAGAAAAATAACTCCCCTACTATTAAAGGCAGAAATTCGTCATTAGATACAGGAAGATGGGCACAAACATGGCAATCCTCTATAATAACCCTTAGGAGGGTTATTAAACAGGCGTACCGGACCTTGGTTGTCACGGTTACAATAAAAAGCATGTGGACTGTACAGAGAGTGACGTACATATACCTTTGTTGCTCAAACGCAAAATAAAGCAAAAGCAAAACAAAGACCCTCTGCTATTAGCAATAGATGCATCGAAGGCCTTTTACTTGGTCAGCTGGTCTTTGATGTCTTTTTCATTTTTCTTTTATTTATAACTTATATAAAAAGGAAACATTGCAATAAAGTATTAAAACGACAGAGAGAGAGAGAGAGAGAGAGAGAGAGAGAGAGAGACTGTGGGAATGATGACTGTTTTTCCAGGGAGCTGACTGGTTAGTAGACAGGCTGATTACACATCCTAATATGCACAAAAGTATCACATGACATGTAATAATTAACATGACAAGACATAAAAAGAAGCAGTGTTATTTTACACTTTAGTGGATCATGTCCATGTTTTGTGTCCGGCTTGTTCTAACAGGGTTAAATTATAGTGAATTTGTTACATCGCCAACAGGATCCCTGGCACACTGCTTGACTGTAGCTGTAGCCTCCACACTGTGACTTCATCTCTGCTGCTCAGTGGAAAAATTCAATAAACTCTAGATTCTTTTTAAACAACATAACGTGATGTAATACATACGTACGTCTGTCTCATTCTCGTGAACGCAATATCTCAGTAACGCTTTGAAAGAACTTCTTCAAATTTGGTGCAAACATTAACTTAGACTCAAGGATGAACTGGTTAGATTTTGGTGGTCAAATGTCAAAGGTCACTGTTACCTCACGAAACACATTTTGGCCATAAGTCATGAATCCATTCACTAATTAAGACACAATTTAACTGAAATGTCTATAAGGATAAAAAGAAGTGATTACATCTTATATCCAAAAGGTCAAAGGTCAACTTCACTGCGACATCATAATGTTCTGCAAAACTGCACAAATGATAATTACTGGAAAATTTCATTGTCTCAAAAAGGAAACCTGCATCTGTGCTCAGAGGTGCAAGTCATTTTACTGAGGCTACACTATCAACCCAAACAAAAGAGTTGTGTGAGACAGTAACTGTTTGCCAACATGTCGTCCATCACAACTTTATAAGCTCAATGTTGTGTTTACAGGTTCTTTCACTTGTGGGATTGTAACTTGTAAATATTTTTGCATAGTAACTGTTACTTTAGCATGGCTTTGGTTTAATATAAGATGATATAAAGTAAACTGTAATGTAAGGTGATTTATGAAAGTCAGCCACACTAACTAGTTTTTGGTGCCTCTTGTTCTGCGTTAAATCCAAGAGTTTTCTCTATCATTTGCTTCTGGGATTGTTTCTATTATGACTAAAGGCTGCTATATATGTCTAGAATACCATTACACTACCCTTCTGTCTTCTTATCAAATTCGCCGCATTCACATTCAGAGATAACATATTTAAGTGACAACACACTATTCATCATGCAGGTGTATTGTCTACCTGACACCTCGTTCCGTCAGTGCATACCTGCAGGTGCATAATGGTTATGTCTGCATGTGGAGGGCAGTGTTGACTGTCTGTCTTACTCACCGCCCCACCTTTTGAACAACAACCTTTTAAGTATGAATACTAACCTCTGATGGCAGCCAGTCACACTGACAGCAACAAACACCAGACAGCGAGAGGAGCTGGAAAGTCCCCTTCCCAACATGGCTATATCTTAGAGTCTTGAATTTAGTTTAATTTATGTGCCTCTGTTGAAAGTACCGTATAAAAAAACTGAGTAATTGCTGTGATTTGTTCATTATACTGACAGTATTAAGGATTTATAATTCACTTGGACTCACAATTACTGAGCACTGTTTCAGATCACACTGTGGCTCAAACACAAATGCTTGTCCAGCATTATGTTGTTTTTATAATAGTAATTCTTTTTCATTTCCTTTTTGTATTTCTGCCTTTGTCTGCTTAATCAAGACAAGGTGACCAGTGTGACCTCATGGCATTTTCAGTATAATCACACAAGAAAAACTCAACTGCATAAAACACTTATGATTGGGTATTATTTTGTCTTATTAGCTAATGTTTCTGCCGTATTATTCTAGCAGTGCAAAGGGATGACTTCTCCTTTGTAGGTGGCTCTGCTTCTTGTTACTCCCTGATCAGTCTCAATAAATCACGAGGCAGACACTTTGAAATACAACAGGGCGATGGCTGTTTGCCTGACCTGCCCAGATTAAAGGGGGGGGGGGGGCCTTTTCCACACACGACTCAGCCATAGCAAAGAGCAGGGGAAGAAAGCTTGACATCTAAATTACCCACAAAACTGTGCAGATTAATCATCCATTCTTCTGCAAGCGCCAACATGCACCTCTTGATACATATAGGCTGACACAGCTTTTCACACACACACACACAAGCATGAGCATATCCACTTGTACACAGACACAGAGAATTCATAAAGTCTACATTAATCATTAAATTTTGACTTCCAGCTGTGGAACATTCAAATGGCCTACTACTACATGTCACTGGAGTTTGACTGCAAAAGGAAACAGTCCTCTAATCAAAAATATCTTCACTTTTCCAATTGCTGTTAAGCTATGTACATTAAAAACTCAAGGATCACTCGTATGCTGCAAAGTTCTGATATCAGCTTGTACGGAAAAGCACATAAAAGCAAGATGGTGTCAAACAGTGAACAACACATATGGTCATGATCAATTTTGCTCCACCTGTATTCACTTACTGTATTTATAATGTAGTTATAATGTGTACCACGTTGTTATCCTTTTTCTACCCAAACACGTCAGGAGGAAAGTCAGCTGTGCTGCTGTCGGAGGTTCAGATGCAGCTCAGCTCCACACAGACAGCTGGAGAACAGCTGAGCCTCCACCAGCCTGTCGCTACTGTGAGTGTCCTGAGATCAGACCGCAGTAATAAGTCTGACTGAGGACCTCCTGAATAAATCTCTCTCGTTTATCCTCTTATTTACCTCAGTCTAAGTCCTCCTCATCTCTAGTTGGTTAGTTTCTAACCAACCGCTTGTAAACTGTTAAACAGCTAGTCCGCTAACTGTAGCTAGCAAAGGCAGTCCTTGTTCTGCTCTTCAGCTTCAGAGAGCTTGGCGTAGCAGCAGGGACCAGTTCTTCGCTTGAGAAGAAAGGACCTATTGTTCTGTGAATAGCAACTCTGATATCTGGATATAATGGGTAAAAAATAAAAATAAAAGTTACTGCCTGAGCTTTCAAAATATACTATGTTCTATTGTGATGTGTGCTCAAAATAGGCCAAAGATCAATGGTAGTAGGTGAGTGCAGTCAGTAAATGAGCCAACAAGTGAACAGGTTTGTTTTTCTCTGCACTTATTCTGTGGTAGTTCTGTTGTATGTAAATATATACTTCATCAAAAAGAGATATTTTATATATTTAGAAATATATTTATAATATTATTAAACATTATTAAAACCATAATGGAACAAAACAAAAGGCAGCCCCTTTACTGTATGTTGCTAGGTGAGAGGCCTCACCTAAAGAGGCCTCTCATATATCCCATCTATATCTGTATTTGTACATTCAACAAGATAATGAAGTAGACTTGTGCTCTGTCACTGCATCAAATGAGATTACTTTGTCTGGAAAGTCTGGTCACTGCAGTTAATGGAACAGCAGTCAAAAAAAGCAAGAGGAGTAAATTTAGCATCTGTGGTTTCATCTTGTCAACACAAAAACACAAGTGAGCGATCAGTCAGCGGCTCACACCTGATGAGGGGCAATAAGGTCAAACACGTTTATGAAATTTGAATGATAATGATGTTGAAGCATCCTTTAACTGACCTGAATACAGAGTGAGGGAGGGAACTGAAGTGAAACTGACACTTTACTTGATACTTATGTAATGTGACTCTTTGTAATTTAGTGGTTTAGAATTCACTTGTGTGGAACTGCAGTAGCAGCCTGGAGTGTCTGAGTGCTGACAACCAAAGGTAAACCTGTGACACCTTATATTTCATATTTCAAAATGCAGGTTGGTTGCACAGTAAGTAGCTGCTCCATACACTGATGTTCTGTATGAAATACTTACGTCTTTAAGAGGGGTATCCAGTTAATGGAGGGTTAATTCTGAACAGATGTCAAGGATTTTTATCTTGCAAACTGTGGCTAAAAAACACGATGTAACTTTTGACCTCAATTTACATTTTTATTACATCACTGCTTCTTGTTTTTATGAACTTGGGAACATTCGAAAATGTAACCTATTGATAATTTCAAAGACACAGGAGCTGTCATCGCTGTCTTCTTCTGCAGTTTCCTCTTAGCCACCAATCAAAACAATCTGTAATGATATACGGTGTTAAAACCATTCACAAACAAATGAGAAATTATGTAACTCCTAAAACACAATGCACAAATACATGCTGAGAGATTTGTATCTGTAAATGTGCGCCTCTGATTTACAAATTTACATCATCATTTATATGTCGACTTGGAATTTTTCATTGTAAATGTATTTGTGAATCTCCACCTATTCATGTGGAGCCATTTTGAGTGTTCTGGCTGTTTCATGGTGGCATTTAATTTATGGATGCCAACTGCTGTTTAACTAAACAGAAGAAAAATCACACAAAGCTTCTCCCATATTGTACCAGGTAAGACGAACAAGTAAATGGAGGGGCAGCAATTTTTAACGGATAAAAAGCCATAACTTTTACATTTCTCAACCTCTTACCTCTCCCCCCTCCCCCGTTTTCCTCGAGCAGCCAACTCTACCGTGAGTCCGGGTTGTTCAACACTGTGGTTGCTTTTCTGAATACTCCTGTCAATGTGATATTTCAGTTTTTCCTTTGTAATAAATTTGCAAGAATGTCTAAAATTCTGTTTTTGCTTTGTCATTATGGAGCACTGAGTGTAGATTGATGAGGAAAAAAAATGATTTAAATGATGGATTTTGGAATATGGTGGCAACATAATAATATTTGGAAAAGTTAATGTGTCTGAATGTGTATAATGAACTGTAAACAATATAGTCATGACCCCTGTATCATGATACGTAAAGATGGGGGGTGAATGAGATGAACTTTGACATTGTCACCAGCCTCAGTTGTACTTTGTGCTTAGTGCTAATATACAAATTTAGCATGCAAAAGGGCTAAAATGGTGAACATTGTAGATATTAAATCTGCTAAACATCAACATCATTGTGAAGATGTTAGCATGCCGACATTAGCATTTATATCAAAGCACGTTTGCATGGCCGTAGCCTCTTTGCTGTCTTGTTCTGCAGAATATTATTTTTCTGCTTCGTATGTTGAATAAGATCTCTATGAATGAAAAATATTGTTATTACATGCAGAATTTTTGCAAACGTGTCGGCATCATATCTCCTCTTGGCTATACAAAAATAGTTCAACAGTGATACAACAGTCACGGCGGAGTGAGACTGGGAGGATGAGTTTTATACATGAACACTTAACCAGGAAGCTGTCAGAAACTGCTCTGATACCCGCAGAGATTAGGCGAGTTAACACTGTGTGTTTCAAATCTATTGAGATGTGCGTTTTCTATGAATAGACCCCCCACACGTATACACATCAGGCTGCAGCAGGACTAATTAATTCACCAAATGTCTATTGTGGGCAAGGGGATGGTGACCATTGGCTTCAAGTGAGGTTGAACTGTCACTCAGTAACTCATCAGATCACAATGACAGCTGGTGCTCAGTGTGATTTCGGAGCTCTTACTTATTACATTAGACGGGTGAATTAAAACACTGGAGGAGGTGGAGGAGTGGGGGGTGGGGGGCTGGGGGGGTGGAGAGGACTAAAAGAGAGGGTTAAGAAGAGCAGAGGACTGTGGAATGATCTGTTAAAATAGAGAGGAAGAAGGTGAATGATGCCAACAGCGAGAAGAAAAGAATACTGTATAAACTAGGTTTGTGTGTGAGGGAGTGAGTGAAAGGAAAGAAAAATGAGGAGAGCTTGAAAAACCTTATAAAGGTTTAATTTCTTCACTGACATTATTGGGAAAAAATGTTGACCTTTGGTGTTCAGCTGCAAAGGTTTATTCTTTTTCTAGAGGAGTAAAAAAAAAGAATAAAAGATGTATGTCGGTGGTCATTTTTTATATATTTATATTTTACCATTGTCCATTTTTACTATCCATTTAATAAAGCAATACTCCATTAAATCCTCCATCCTTATCATTACACAAAGAACAAGTATCTTCACGGCCCTTCAGAGTTTTGACAAGCTTCAAGTTGTTTAAAAAGCAAAACAGTAGGAGGGACAGGGAACTTTCCCCCTCTTCCTCTGAGACTAAACACCAGAAAACTACTGAGTGGGCTCGAGACAAACCAAACGCCGCTGTCTGACTCGCTCCCCCTAATTCACACAAACACATAAACCCTGTATATTCACACACACAACGACTTTAACCTCCCAAGACGTTGACTCAGCCTCAATAGGAGGCATTTTACTTTTATTGCCCCTTGCAGCTACTGACGTCGGCCTGGCCCACCTCACTTTTTGATAACAGTGTCAAAGCCGCAGTACGCTTTATATATTTGTTCAACCTCAGCCGGAGTGTGGAGGAATGCCAACTGCAAGCGGGTGGGGCGTGTGGGTACATGTGTGACACCGCATGGGGGTGAGGGGCAAACATATCACAGGGGCAGGGGCCCACCTTCATCTTTCAGCTGTAAGGGGTTGGACTCTTCACTGACTGCAAAACCAGTCAAACACAAATCACCCTGTAAAAGAGTGTGTTTATGGTGTTCAGGGGACAACTGGGGAACACACAGCTGTGATACTCAATTTGCTCTGAGAAAGGCGTGACTCCGAGTGTTTACTCTTCACGCTGACAGGGGAAGGACTTGTAGCGGGCTGCAGGGAGGCTGACGAATTTAAAGATTTGTAACATTTACAGCTCATAGAGACAAAAAAATGACATTTAGTCTGACTCAGTATATTTTATTTTTAATAAAATCACATTCCAGAGCACATCAGGCTTTTAAGAACTTAACATTATCCATGAGACTAGAGGGATGAAGTTTATGACACATTTTCCATTACACAGCTCCATTCATTTGCTGTGCGTGGATCAGAATACTCTGGTCAGTGCTCAGCTTGATGTATGCAAATAAAAGCTGGGCACTGCCACTGAGGGCTAATTTCATTATACAGCTGTAAGTAGATTAGTCACAACTTGTAAAATTTTCCATAAACATCGTGAAGACATTTTCCAGAGTTTCTCTGCAGAAAACAAGTGAATATAAACACATCATTTAAAATAAAATGGTTGACTGTATACAGTGTTCATGTTACCTTCAAGACATGCTTCATACTGCCCTGCAGCAGTTGTTGATGTTTTTTACTTTTATTTTTTTTCTTTCTGTCTTTCTCTGATACAGTTATTTATTTGTTTACTTACTTGCCTTTTTTTTAATCTATTTATCTATTTACTTATCTATTATATTATCTGTTTGTTTATTTATTTTTGGATTGTTTCACCCAGGTGCCGCCCAGGGAAAGTGGGCGGGGGTCGGGGGTCGGAGGGGGTCTCATGTTATGAGAGGGCAATACTGAACCACTATAGTGCTCACTTAAAAAAATAAATGAAATCAATCTATATTTATTTGAGTTGAATTGCAGTTTGTTAAAGACCAACTCATTCCAGACTTCCTGACAGCGTCATAATACTGTCAGTGCGCAGAGTGCAGGGTGCAGGGTGCAGGGTGCAGGGTGCAGTGCGCAGGGTGCAGGGTGCAGGGTGCAGGGCCAGGATCAGGCTTGCTTTACCGTTTATGGCTCCATCTTTACATCAAATGGAAATACACTAGAACCTTTTGGATCACCGCTGCAGCTACAGATAAACTCTGTGGGAACAATATTTAGGTGAACACCATGAGGCACAAATAAAAAAGATTAAAAAAGCCTCAGGAATCTTGGTAACAGAGTCAAACACAGTAACTCTTAATGTTTTAATTAACAGAGTTTTTACTTATGATGATGTGGTGTTGACAAGTGTTGATTAGAGCTGGTGTAGCTGGCAGCTGTTCAGAACTGAATTAACTTTGATGGGTGTCGACTTCCATGAACACTGCTATTTTCATTTTAACACTCCACAGCATAAATGAACACTGATTATTTGGCGGTGCGTCATGTTCAAACTGCACAAGTTAATACCTTGCTCTCCGGTTTGAATGGGGGAGGAACCTATTGTTCAGATCTAAGTGTCAGAGTTGTGAATGCTGGACTTTGTAGCCCTTCTGAAGGTCTGCTGGTCTGAAGACCTGCTGGTCTTGATCCTGGTTTAGGCCACGGTTGTAAAGAAAGCCAAAGAGGGGGAACTAAATTGTTGAAAGGGAAAGTTCCTGTTACAAGGATTAAGAACAATGCTGCTGGGGATAATCAGGTAGTTTCAATGCAGCAGCACACTCACATACATGTGCTCTCATGCACGCTCAGGCACACACACACATGCACACCCACACACACACATAACATCCAGTTATCCATTCATACAATGCACTATTGCCTCTATAATAACAAAGAAGCATAATATGCTTATTTAAGATTAGAGATATTGGTAGGAGTCAGTGCGAGGCTGCTTGTCTATTATCTCAGTCTCATTTAAATGCAGTTTTTTTCTCTTCTCCTTTGCAGCACAAAAGCTTCATTGTTCCCTCTTCATAACCGAGATTAAAGAGCGGTTTAAGTGGCTCCAGAATCGCCGGGGGAGCCCATCCTTGGCTAAAATCATTGTTTTCATGTAATTAATAGAAAATGAGGTAAGCCTTTTCAATAAAGGAGTGAAGGACAGATAACAGGGAACGGGACACCGGACGCTATTGTTCCCCAGCTTTTCACAGTCTTAGAGGTACACAAGCTTCACGCATGGAGGATGGGACGGGAATGTAGGCTCACACAGCTGTGCAGATAACATTCAGCTGCTTCCACCACCTGAGAGGTGGTGGAAGCCGTCACAGCCAACCAGATAGCCTCAGCGCTGATTCTGACGCCTCGCTTGTGACCATGAATGGCTGGAGCAGACGCGGAGTCGATGGCTCGTCGCAGAGGGGGGGGGGGGGGCGAGGACCTGTAGTGGGCCCTTATACAGCCTATTATGGGCTGTATGGAGATGCGGATTAGATGAGAGAACAAGAATGAGGGAGAGAGGGAGAAACGCTCTGATCTGGGCTTCTTTTTAACTTTATTGTTATGAAAAACAGTGAGGGAAACAGAGATCCAGCAGGCTGAACGACAAGTAGCGGGGGCCCTATCAAGGGGGCGAAAGGGGTGGAATCAACGACAATACAAACAGGCCACAGCGCTGCATAAGACGAGAAGCCCTTGGCAGTGGTGGGGGCTTCTTGAATTGATTATTGAATAATATTGTGTATAGGATACTCTGTTGAAAATGTTTAGATTGCCAAGTTATCTGTCACAAATCAATAAGTGAAGAATATCAGCAGCTCTATCTCTGTGTTTACTGACAATCTCACCTGTTGCCTCTGCTACAGCTGCTGTTCTCCACCTCCTCTCCTTACATCTCTCTCCTGCTGCTTCAGCTGACACAGCAGCTCCGGGTTGACTGTTTGAAACAACTTAACTGGAGAGCTAATCACACTGGTCAGAGTGTTCAGCTTTCCCAAGTGTGCTTTCATTAGTTTCTAGGTGTGTTTTGCCGATACCTCTGGTTGAGACTGTCTTTGTGCCTCCTCAGGACGAGCCCTGCGTCCTTTTCAATATGCGGACGACATGTGGATCAAGGAAGCAAACATTCATTTGTCAGAGTTTAGGAATTAACGTTAACGTTAAACCTTTGCATGAGAGAGTGGAAGGAGTCGATATTGACTAGAAAGCTGTGCTGGCCGTCTTCTCTGTATAATAATCCTTCCTCCTGCACATGATAATGTTTTTATTCAGTGTGTGCACAGAGAGAGAGAGAGAGAGAGAGAGAGAGAGAGAGACACACAGACAGACAGACAGAGACAATGGATCAATGGAAAAAAAATTTACACATTTGAAATCGTAAAAAAAAAAATAGAAAATCAATATATGGCAGGCAATGACGATATTCTGGTGGGCGGCATATTAATCAATGTATGGGACTGGGCCCAAGGTGGCCCCCTGTGACTGGAGGAACTGTGGGCCTGGGGCAGCTGCACTCTCTGCCCTCCTGCTCGCTCTGCTACAGACAAAAAAACAAAAAGAAGAAGCTTCTGAAATATCAAGATTTGGAAAGGGTGGGGATACACCATTGTCTGACTATTTTGACTCCACGGGTGGTTTTCTGGAAAGGTGGCAGGGGATAACACATGGATTCAGCAGTGGAAAGGATGGTCCAGGACGAGACCTCAGCTTGTAACTGATTAGCTCACTGACTGTCAAAAAGGCCGGAAGAAAGGCCAATAGGTTTCCACAGAGAGGGTCTGACAGCAGACCTGCTGAGCCAAGGACTCAGGCTCCACAGATCCCCAATGAAAGGCTGTGACTTGAGGAAAAGAATCACAACCAGCCCATTCTACAACAGGAGAACCAGAACTTGTCCTCAATTATTCAACCTGCATGTCACCAACACCTGATCTACCATTAACTGAAGAAGATCCAAAGCTTGAAGAAGAAGAGGAGCAACATTGATGTTTTTATATAATACAAGACATATGATGAGAGAAATAATCAGTCAGCACCATGACTGAGTGTTTCCACCTCGAAACCTTGTCAGTACAGAGAGAGAGAGAGTTAGCATTAGCACAACCACTAACACTGTGTCAGCCACTGCCAGTTACAAGCTAACAAACATAAACAAATAACAGATGCTAACTATGCTAACTGTTCTGATACGTCTGCTAGTCTCTGGTTCTGGTCTCAACAGACTCCTCCTCTGAGTCTGGGTCTGACTGAGGCTCAAACATGTGGCTGAGTCTCTCTGATGTTTCCTCCTCTAACCATCTTGATGCTCTCTGCTCTTTCACCTGTCCACCTGGAGCAAGCAGGTGGTGGGCGGGGCTAAAGGCCTAATCCAGGTTTCTCAATCAGGAAGTAAGAGATGAGCTTCAGACCCAGTTTTCCAATTTTTCTTTTCACTTTTTATGAGGGGAAACCATGTGAAATAAAATATTAATCATAATAGAGGATTTTTACAGAGTTTAATACATTTCTGGAGAGGAATTTTAAAACCACAAATTTCTCTTCTTATGGATTAACACTTTATTAAATAAAACACATGAGAAATTTAAAAGAAGGGACCTTTAAGAATGATGAGTATTAAGAATTAAAAAGTTGATTTTAATAAATGAAATATTTGATTTCCTGAGCTGATGTAGGAGTGTAAGGATTTACAAAGAAGTGAAAAAATGCTGATGGAAAGCACCAAGAAGGAAGGAAAATATGAAGTACCTTGATCACAATAGAATGTTAGCTCACCAGCCAAGCATGGCATGAGTACAGGTTGTGCGTGGCTAGGTGAAGTCTATAGATGAAAGCTCTTATCAGCCGGTTTCTGAAATGAAGATTTCCCTAATCTCCAGTAGCTACAACTACTGCTACAAACAGAAGGGAGCTGTTGTAAACTACAGTGTTTTCACATATTCTCAAGTCAGGGCCAGTAAAGGTGCCAGTGAGAAGGTAGCTTTAATAGGAAGACAGTTAGCAGTCGGATGCTTCTCCTCAGCTTCAGTTTTTGAAAAGAAACCTGTTCTATAAAAAGTAGAGCGTTAAGTCTTTACCACTTCAATGTGAGCGCTGACCTGGCCTCCTGTACTGGAATGCCACGGTAACATGACGCTGTTAAAGACGGCGGTATTGTGTTATTTTTACCCAGGGGACTTTCCACATCGAATGCAAAATAGACAGAGGACAAACAGACAGAGAAGAATGCACCCATGTCAGCACACGCCTCAATGTTCAAAGACACATTTGACTGCAAGTGTAAAATGATTGCTCCTCAGTTTGAACCAATTATGGTGTGTATGATTGAAGCCATAAGAAGCCCGGCACTCAGCTCTGGGGCATGTTTCTCCTTTTTTCTTTCTCATGACTTCACTGTGAGAGCGCAGCCTTCCTGTCTTTGTCTAAGTAAAAACATAAAAGTAATCCACACATTCCTATGCAAACAACCAGCTGCTTGACAAATCACGGAGCTAACAGGACCTGGATACACACAAACACACAAACACACACACGCACACGCATGCACGCACACACACACACACACACACACACACACACACACACACACACACACACACACTTTTAAGTACATGTTTTTTTATCTTCTGACTCACAAGATGAATCAGTAAATAAACATTATGCCCCTGAAGAAACAAGTGCATTTTCATACCCCTACTTCATCCTCATTATCTCTCATTTAACTTGCATACAGTCTGCCACACTGGAGAAGTAATGAGGCTTAGTTTAGCACAGGGTCAGAGAGGAATAATCTGCACAGGCGTTAGTACATGAACACAATGGGTCTTGTGCACCAACATCTTTGTTATTCTTTCCTATTCTTGCTGTGTGGCTTGTTCTAAGTGGCATCAACCAAACTCTAACTGCACAAACTGCTAGTTTCAGACTGATGAATATGAAAATGTTCATGAAGAGGTGCATGAACAATTTTATCATTAGCATAAACTACTAACCTAAAACTGCCATATGATGCTTCCTCTTCAGCTTTGTCTGTCAGAAAGTTTCTTTCAAAAAAAAAAGAAGAATTTCACACGGATAAGCTCCTTCTGTCAGAAATCAGCAAATGAGTAGAACAAATTTAGCATAGCTCAATGTCACCTGGGACCGGCTCCAGCCCCCCCCCCCACGTGACCCTCAAAGGATAAACAATATAGCTAATGGACAGATGGAATTCAGCAGTAGTCGGTAGTCATATTAGAGGACCCAAAACAAAACGAAATATTAATGTTACATCCGCTAATGAGGTGTCATCAGAGCAGGCTGTACAGTGACAGAAATAAAGAGAATATGGTTTAAGCTACATGACGCCAGATGATTAAAAAAAAAAAAGTATTTCTAAAGCAAAGTGGTCCATGATTAATATGCAAGAGTGGTGACACACAGAGAATATTACAGCCCACAGCCGGTGATGTTACACTGTCAGGTGTTATAACAGAGGATGATACTGGACAGTGACCTACAGCTGTGGAACAGAATCTCCTAACAACTATGCCAACAGAAATACTTACTACACTACAAAAATTATACTTTAAAACTTCACATAATTTTTTACATATATTTTCTTAATTAAATAAATTTCAGTATCATATACTGTATATACAACTTTAATTTCACTCAGATAGAGACAGTTGATAAAGGAGACAGCACACTTCCAATAATTTCCTGTATCTGTGTCACATGGTTTCTGCACCTCGCCGCCCCCTTAGGAGACCAGCAGCAGGTCTGAGTCTGTTCACTCCAATGACAGAAGTGAACCTGATCACTTCACCTCATAGTCACCAAAATAAATATCGCATCGATTTTTATCAAGCCACAGATCTTCAGAACATTCTGACACTAAAATGTGATTTTGCAGACAAATCAGGAGAAAATGAACTTTATTCAGACCTGTCTCACACTCTCGTGAGATCTCACAGCACAGATCTCTTCTCTCTGTTGGTGCTGGTTTCACTGCTGCAGTAGCGCTTTCCAACCGCAGAAGTTTAGAGGGACCTGTACTGCAAAAATTAAACATTAAAACTGAAATAAATGTTGTATTTCTTTGCTAATAATAATACTATTATTGTTATTATTAATGAACTGTTTTTGGAGGGAAATCAGCAAGCAACCAGCAAAATCAGGTGTAAATTCAAATTGTATCTGGTGTTGTATTGTATTGTTGTTATGTTTTGTCATTAAAAAACAATGACGACCACGCCCATTTAGGAGACAGGAAGTGTATCCCAATTCTTACGATTGGTGCTGTTTGTAATCCATCATCTTAGTTATACAGCATCTTTGACTCAGATAAAGCAACTACAATTCATAAATCAATGGAGTGTGTTTTCCTGCTGTGAAGAAAGGCGGTCTGTGTGTTCGTGACTTGTACTCTAATTTTAAGAAGTGTAAGAAAACTGGTGAATACCAGAAATTCTCTTGATCAAATCTCTTGCAAACAAATATGTTTGTACGACTGGCAGTGTTTTTTTCTTGAACCCCAACATTACTCTAGAAAAACGAGAGCGCAGAAACTATTTCTTCAGTTGACCAACAAATGCTGACTAATGATGAACATTGTGGTTTAAAAATGAGGAAAAGGAACAATTAACCAATCACAATGAAGGAAGAAATTTTCTATAGGAAATAGTTGACAGTGGCTTCATAGCTTCCATTGTAGTTTTTGTGTTTGTTTATGCTGCTCCACCCTGAGAACAAGAGTTAGAGAATAGCTGCTCTACCTCTGTGGAACTTAATGAGCGTAAAATAAATGACTGTACAGGTGTGTTCACATGCCGAGTGTTGTTGACGCAAATCCTTTCAGCAACTGTTTGTGGAGCATGCTTGTGCTTTGTGTGACAGATATGGGGAGTGTTCTGTTTTCCTCTATGTGTAATAGATAAAAGTTCTGCCCTGAATTTAAAAATGTAAAAAAAAAAAAAAAAAAAGGACTCTATTCACTTCCTTTAATTTTTAATGTGATAAATTCTATATTGTTTTCAGTGTCACACAGAGTACGCTGATGGTAAAACACCTGTGCCAAGAATAACATTAGCAGGTGAATTTAGTTAGTATAAAATTGAATGGGTCGGTCCGACTGCAGCATGCTAACTAACTAGCTGTCGGCCATGAAGGCAGAGCGCGATAAAGACGTTCGCTTCAGTAAGAAGGCGGGTCTTTGTCTGTATTTGTTTTGTGTTGTATGGTTAAGATAGCAATGTCGATGTGTTACAGTTCAATTAATATAGTGTTTGTTTAAGGTTTAAGTGCATAACTAACATGTAGATGCACAACCACTATGTGTGTGAGGAAATTAAAGCTAAGGAATATAGTGTTATATGTTATAGTGCAGGAAGTTCATGTAAGAGTGAAGTGTATTGTAGTTGAAGTGAATCATGGCAGTGTGGGTGGTACTGGACAACATACATGTATTATGCCATTAGTCTGAAGGCGCCATATATATTTTGTTCTAACTGTGTAGTTTCTCAAGGAGACAATGCATATCTGTTCATTATAGGTCATTAAGGACATGAAGTATGTATTTTCTAGAGCGTTGACTGTTATAGGAACAGTAGGTATATTTACTGTTGGTGCAAACATGCGTGTGTTGGGAAGTTAGTGAATATGTAAGTGAGTATTTGCTCGTTCATTACCCTTTGGACTTGAAGCCAGCAGCATCGTGTCCGCTTTATTTCTTTCTCTTTCCTCCCTACGGGGCCGTATCATATGTGCTGGAACAAACATGAATTTTCACACATATTAACCTTGAGCGTGTGATGCTCAGAGGGAATGTGCATCACCTCATGTCCCCTTGTGTCTTAAAGTTTTGTGTAAGGGTGCATTTTATTAAAGCAAGCCTATGTAACCTTTGTTATACAGTGGCAACAAGTGACACTTCAATGTAATGTAACAGTAACAGGTAGAGAAGAAGCAGCACTGGGCACTGGAGCAGATCTGGTGAAGTGGCTTCATGCAGCTGCATCATGTGACAACCACTGGCTCAAACTGACTTTTTCTTCAGTCACAAATCATTACAAAAGGTTACATTTTTTTAATGTCACATTGCAGTTCTGAATAATCTGAATTTGATCCATTAGGTCAACAAAAAGTTATTTGAAGCCATCGGTGTGTGTGGGAAGGCAACAGTGAAGTATTACACGTGCATCCTCTCAACCAGCTCCTAAGTGCCCAAGAGAATGAAGCCTGAAAAACATCTCTGGCATATAACCAGTGAGCATCTGCACCTCATCATAGGAACGAATGCATCGCCCTGTTGCCATGGGTTACAAAGTAGTGTGTACTCAGTTTGCTAATGTTAGCTAACTAGCTAGCTGCCATAACACCACATTAAAGCAGGACAATAAAGACTCTTGCACATTGGTCAACGCACCATGCTCGTGTCAAGTTGATCCACTTTCATGAACTGTGACTCTATATGAGGATGGTTCATAAAAATACATTAACAGTAGACTCCCCATATAGAGACTGCTCAGACTACTACATGTTTAGAAAAAAATGACATTTTCATTTATAATTAATAACTAGAATTACTTCCTAATGGTTGTTCCCTCCACCAACCAGCAAAGCTACAGGAAATATGGTCCCAGTCTCTGTTTCCTCCGAGTTACAGTGTTGAATAATGACCAGAACTGTTTTTACAGAATGTTATGACATCACAGTGAAGTTAACCTTTGACCTTTTGGATCTAAAATGGCATCACTTCATTTTATCCTTATAAACATCTCAGTTAAATTGTGTAATAATTGGTGCATGAATTTGTGACTTATGGCAAAAAAACGTATTTTGCGAGGTCACAGTGACCTTGACCTTTGACCTCTGACCACCAAAATCGAATCACTTCATCCTTGACTCCAAATGGGCCAAAGTTGAAGATCCCTCAAAGTTCCCTATTGAGCTATTGTGTTCATGAGAATGGATAACCTGGCCCGGGCCGTCGCCGGTGAGGAGGCATAAAAGTGTATATGAGTATATTAGTAATGTGAACTTTGAACTTTTGTCCTTTGCCTGTTGTCAGTTACTTGCTCCACTGCATTTTAAGGCATTTTTTTTTTGTATTTTGCAGCTACTGCAGATACATGAGGTTACAGTCATAACTTTTGTTTTCATTGAAACCTTACAGAAATGCCCTGGGGAGAAAAGCATTACAGGTCAGACCAACAGACATATAATTTTTGCCATCTAGCTAATGTTTTAATTAGCTGTCAGTTTGCTGTCACATTAGAAAAGTTCGTTCCAGGTGAACTGTTTGATGGAATGACTGATGGAGGTGGTGGCTGTATGAATGTGAGGCTGACAGATAAATCAGCCAAATCAAAACTGAAATCTGAAAATAAGATATCATCACCTGAAACACACAAACAAAACCATCAACAGCTGTTATAGCCACCATTAAATCAAAACATCTGGATCGTTTTATGTATGCCAGATGTCAATCAGTGGCAGATCTTCTCTGTGACTGACAACGTACCTGACAACTGAATACTCTTGGTTCTGTTAGCTCCACCCCTTCGGTATTTCAAACAGGGACAAATCAAACACTCAACCACTCGCAGCTACAGGTCGCACCCACGTGAGTATGCGCTGAATTCAAACAACCTCAGCTGTGAATTCATGAGGGCCGGAGAGGTCACAGGCAACAGCAAGAAAAACACAACGTAACTCAAACACGGTGCCAAGACCTCCTCTGTGTGGGTAGTTTCCCGCTTTAAAGGGTTCCAAAGCTATTCAGGTGCAATAGAGTGCCAAGAACCAATGCGGAGGACATTTCATGTGAGTGAGATGTGCGTGACGATTAAACAAAGAGGGGTCCTGCCGAGTCTCACATAGCATGTGGTCTCATCCGCTTTGAATTTGATTTGTTGTATTCTGTCTCCTCTCTCTCTCATTTCCCTGCCACACTGCAGACTAATGAAGCACCAACGCCTCCCCGTGCCTTTATGATCCTAAACATTTCAACTGTTGCCACTCAACAGATTTGATTTGCTGCACGCCTCCAGGCAGCACCCGTGTCTCACCTCTGTGTCTGCTGTCTGCAGCTGTGGGCTCGGTTGATGATGATGCCTTCAGAAGCTAACTGAAGACGCGCGCACGTGTCAGCTCGAGTTGGGTGCCCACATGTGAACAATGAAGCTCGGACTCTTTCATGCCCCCCCCCCCCCTTCCCTTTCTGTCTGTCCACAACCAGACTAGCAGGGGGTGGGAATAGAGATGGGACAAGATGAAAAGAAGGCAGAGAGGAATGAAGGGAAGGCCAAACTCCACTTGAAGCCAGGAACCTAGCCAGAACCTATCTTGAAGCATTTTACACCACACAGAACGAGGAGGGGAGAGTGGCCAATTTTTACAACTTCAAAGGAGAGAAAATGATGTGAGGAGGTTCATCGAGTGGGTGGGTGGGTGGGGTGTAGTGGTTTGCAGAGGTGGAGTATATTTACACAAGCACTGGATCAATGGGAACTTTTACTTTGACACTTTAAGTATATTTAGCTGACACATCTGTAGCTTTAATTAAGCAGAAATTTTGAATTTTGAATTTCTGCGTCATTGTACTGCTACTCAGCTAAGAGTCAAAGTTCTTGTTTGTGAATTGGGTGCAGGGAAGGAGAGAGTTGGGTCTGTACCATCCCTGAGAGAGGGGCCTGGCTTCTGCCTGAGGGGAGAGCAAGCATGCATTTCTGATTTTTAATTAAAGGAAATGATTGCCAGGCTCTCTGCTCTGTCCGTCTCTTAATCAATCAATCACGATAAGCCTTTAACCGTGCTTTGTGTGAGTCACTGTGCTCTCCCACCGAAAAACACTGAAGAGAATGCAGGACAGAGATAGAGCACGTCACAGAACAGGTTTAGAGGAGCTGCGTTTAGTCTTCATCCTCCGTACGAAGCAGGGAATTAACATTATCAGATTAATTAAGTCTCCGCACTGAGGTTTGGAGAGAATAGTGTCAGAGATAATCATACATATGTGTGTGTGGGTGTGAGTTGGATTGTACTTGTGTGTTATGAGGGGTAGATGCATTGGGACCCAGCCGTAATGTGCTGGAGAACATGCACATACAGTACAGCCCCGGGAGTTTTCTTCTTCTCTGTGATTTCATTTGAGAAAAGCTGGAGACATTATTCCTGGCTGTGTCTATATTGGGGAATAACGCTTGCGGCATATCATTAGTTACGGGCATGACACACCACAAAATCATCCTAACTTCCCTCTAAGTTTCCATGACAATTTCCATTGCCAAGAAAAAAAAGAAAAAAAAAACTCCCGTCTCCTAACACACACATTTAATCACTTGAGATTCCAGCGAGCTCCAAGTTTCGATTTAAACTTGTCACGCTTTCTGTCTCGCTTTGATGACAAAACACCGCCAGCCTCTTTGTGAAAGGTGAAAGGCCGACCTTTGACCTCTCACTCTGAAGCATGGCCCAGGGGTCACACCTTGTGGCGCAGGGTCGTGGCCACACTTCATTCATGAAGGATGCCATGGTTCCTGTCCTGTGTGTTTACATCAGTTTGGATGTAGCTGGTATAATTTAGGTTAAAGGATGATTCTGGTTTATTAAAACTTGGGTCTTATTTTTGTACTTTTGCTTATTATTCATATTGATTATGATAAGACTGTTTCACCAAGCTAACTGATGAGGCCTCAGAGTACAACAAGTCTGCAGGACACTCAGGTCATGAATAACAGGGTTAAACTTATCTGATAAAAAGAGGATAAACAGTAAAATTATTACCACTACACAGTTTGCATAGGATTTCATGGTTCAACTTTGACCTAGAGTGCTTGCTGTAGTTTTACAGGCAGACAGTTTTTCCATGCTATGAGGATAATTAAGTTTAAAGGGTGCTCACTTTTTTTTTTACCTATAAAGTTCTTTTTTTCTAATACAGAATATGGCTAATCTGCAAGCTTGTTTACAACCTGTCGGATCATTCTTATCACCATGTTCGCAGATCCCAGCAGTTACTTTGGTTTTTTGGCCAACCAATAAAAATCACAACAAAAATCACAACCACAAACCTTTGAAGTGTACTTAAATAAAGTGGAATTATCCTTAAACGTGTCGTCTGTCATGAACTGCACATGTTTTGACTCTATTATCAGCTAAAATCATCTGATATATCAGTTTGTAGTTTGTATGTGTAGACAGGCAGACTGAACCAATAATTCAGGCCAGGAACTTTCCTCCATCCCAGGCCCATCCCTCACAAACCATCAGACCGCTAATTCTGTAGGATAACCCTGTTTGTTGATGTAAGGTACCAGACAAGTTACAGCACTGTAACAGTGTGGACACACACTGCAGTCGCAGCAACTAATTCCTGCTTATTACATTATTCCTGGTCAGGTTGACTGTTCAGGCCATGATCCTCAGGCCACCAGGAAGTGTCTCGCTTCTCCCAATGGACCATCCACCACTGTGTGTAGATACAAACACATACATGCTCTCTGTCTAACTTTTATTCTGCACTTTCAGGGCTGTGTGAGGCACTTTGAATGGAAGTTGTATGAGAGTCTGATTTACAGATAAACTTGAACTTGAGTTAATCACAGATATATTAAGTGCTGATGAGTAGCCTAGCAGCATTTTCTTCCTTTATTACTGTGGATAATTAGCTGTAGAGAGATGACAGGAAATGAGGGAGAGAGAGAGACAAACTGATGTGGTTCAAACGTCTCCAGACATGACATTACACTTCATGGATCACCCACCAAAGAGATATTTAAGGTCATTTAGAAACACTGACACCATTACATCTTGTCCACCTGACAGCACTATACTAATACCTCGCTATAATGTTATAATTTTGAATGCTGACAACTTTATAAATGTTAAGTTCACAAGAACAGTGCTACATTTTACATAGGAATGACATCATGCACTCACTGAGAACTTTATTAGGAACACCTGCTTATTCATGCAGATCCAGGTCAGGAGCTTCAGTTAACCACTCTTTACAACTGTGCTGAGCAGAGAAGCTTCAGAGTGAACAACACGTCCAACCTACACCAGCAGAAGACCCCGTCCAACCTTGAGGTCTTGCTATGTGGAGCAACTTTAACAAACTCTCAAGAAGCCATGTGCGCTGGTGGAGCTACAGGATCAAATGGCAGAGCTGGTTCATTCAGTGGCCACGAGTTCAGAATCTCTCAGGGGTGATATGCATCAAACGATCAAGCTTTTCTGGTATAGAAAGCAGCTACAACTTCGAAGTTGTATCTGACATTATTGACCATGTTCAGGCAAACAAGCTAAACATACACAACTTATATAACCGTGTCTATATTCCTGTGGGAAAGACATTATGAGCTTCAAGTTGTATCTTTTTTTTGCTGCCTGACCTAAAAAGTCCTTTAACACAGAAAATCAGTGTTCTGTGATGGTGTTCTTCACAGAGCAGTTTCACTTATTTATTCCTCTTGAGTCTTGATAACATTTCACAGCATAAAAATACTGCAAACTGCATCGTTAATAAGAGAAAATATATATATTTTTAGTCCTGGTTTGATTATGAGCATTTATAACGTACCATGCATCAATTTTCCCATTTAAATTAATCACCTCATTTGATTTTGAGAACTGGAAATGGGTATTGAATGCTTCTCTTTTCAATTAGTTCATCACTTATATCTTTAAATCAAAACATTGCAAAATCAAACTTTAAGCTCACGATTGATCCTGAGGTAATTTGATAATAAACATTAAAATACCAGTCTATGAATAGTAAATAACTGTTTATTGCATTGCGTGCTACTTATCAGAGCAATAAAGTCTGTTTTATTATCACTGCAAATGAATAAGTGATCATTAAAGCACACTGCTCTTCAGTAGTTATCCAAATGCTGCATTAGGGCTGGGCGATCAGGCCAGAAGATCACATGACAATCTTTTTTGGGTAGAATGACGATCCACCATCTGAATCATGAGTATCCTCACAGATTTAGTTGAACTGATGTGATCACATGATTAGTTGTTTGTATGGTTGCCTAGACACAAAACCTGTCACTTCAAATCAAAGGCTAAAGGCCCAAGTCCCGAATCATCTTGTTTATGCTCTGCTTTTATTCTGAAAATCCTGACTGGAAGTTGTGATTCGTATCTTTCTGCTGTTTTGACGCTTCTGTATGAGGTTTATCCGCACGCCACAGCTTTTCACCCACAATCCCTTCTTCTGTTTACGAAGTGTGTCACAACCGATCACACTTTTTGTTTAGTTCATATGGAGCATTTGTTTATATAGCGCTGTTATTCATTTATGAGGTACCAAGTACTTAAATTTGAAAGTTTAGTGGCTGCTAAGCAGCTAGCCCCGGCCCGTCCTGCTTCCTGTTTCCCTGCCTGCAGCAGGTCTCTCGTCCCATGGGCAGACTCTGAACTCCACTGTGTTGGACTGCAGCTGGTGACGGTGGTTCTTGTTCTGCTCTGGTGGAGAACTGCTACATGTGCCTCTACACCAAACTCACTGAGGCTGCAGAGCAGAACAAGGACTGCCGTCTCCAGCTGCAGTTAGTGGGCTAGCCGTTTACATTTAACATGGTCTGGTTAGCAGCAATTAAACTTTTAAGATGAAATATCTAAATATACTAATATTTAGAATAACTTTTTAACTATTATAAACTAATACTACTATTAACAAATAACTTTTAATGAGATGATCTGTGCAGTTCGTCTAAAAAGTAGCTCATGGAGTAAGATATAACATATATATATAACATTGTCAGATCACCGAGAACACTCGTTTTGAATATATATGATTGCTCCGATATTCTCTGCAGCTGCTTCATTACAGCGTTCAACAGTAAAGGCCCAATCATGGTTTCCCACGTGCCCTCAGATGGACGCACTCAGTTCATACCACAATTGGGGGGTATGTGTATACAAACTCTTACATATGTGCACTAAAAAACATGATTTGATGATTTGGCTGAACCACATTGAAAAGCCACACAAAGAAAACAGTATAACAAACTGCTTACAAAGAATAGGACCAAGGATAAGAAATAAGAAGTGTCCAGTTTGATTGTCTGGCGCATGTGCTGTCAGAATGCTCGTAATGCAGACAGTCCACGGCCTCAGGAAGACTGGAAAACATCTGTCACAGGTCAAGTAAAGAGAAAAACTAGTATATTTCCTAGCAAAATACAATGTTTCTGTTTTTTGTCAGATTCTTGACAGCAAAAAGTATTGAATTGTATTGTATAGAACTGTAAGAGGTGAAGGCGTAAGCTGCAGTTTCAGCCTACGTGCACTTGGTTTGTAGAAAAGCCTCTACAATATGTGACTTTATTTGTTTGTTTTTCTGTGACACTGTTTCATGGGAGTTTCATTCTGTTACTGAATTCTTTGTATTATTACTCACAGACCACAATACATTGCATTTAAGATTCCTTTAAAAAGCCTGATACTATTTCTAGTGTGGTTTTGGTATGACTTTCTGGTTCAGCAACATATTTCCAATCGGGACTTGTTAAGTCTTGAACTTCCACAATCCTGGCAACAGTTATAAAGACTACCCGTAATGATGAACCTGTTATGTAAGTAACCTATTAAGTAAACCGTCCTGCCCTGGTGATTATACATGACAAACAAGTAATCTGAAAAAATTGATGAGTTGGCATGATAGGTGGGGCTGTTGATGATTTTATATGATCTGTTCAACCAAGAAGCTCACATTGACTTCAAATCCATGTTTCACCATAACGTGCCTCTTAGCTTTTGTTCTCATTTACCTCTCATGCTACATGAGTCTACCCATGCACCCCAGCTCACGAAAACACACTTCTTGTAAACTTTACTTCCTCTAGGGATCAAGCATTAACTGGGTTTATGGATCCCGGAGCCTTTTTTAAGATTCACTGATGTGATTATTTGGGTAAAAGGGCAGAGAACAGTTCCAGGATGTGGAAATCATGACACTGCAGAAAGACCAGCGGCAAAATGGCGACTGGCCCGCTCCAAAAAACTTGGACTCATTCTAATTTGTCCTAAGCAGCTTACAATAAATAGGAGCTGAAGCCCTCCCAACAACTCTCTTCTAATAACAACAAACATCGTTATAAAAGTTTGAAGAGAACGGAAAAGCTTCGTCGCCTGGCATTCTTCACTCCTGCACTGACTGCCCTCCCCTCACACGACAAGGAAAATCAGTCAAACACCTGTTTGCAGGGTGGGGGGGTGGGTGGGTGGGGGGGGGGGGGTGGGGGCAGGAGGGTGGGGGGTGTTGGTATTTCCTCATCAGACACTCACAAACACTCAATCCATTTACACTGAGGAGTGTGGTGGTGTGAGTGTGTATACATACATTATTTGCTTGTGTATGACTGTGCATATGATACTTCATGTGTACATGAGCCCTCTCACATCTGGGAGTGAATGTGTTATGTGAACATTGTGTGTTTCTTGTGCATTCATATTCTAAGGGGAACAGTACACCAGCCAGGCCCAGAGGCCCCCCCCACACCCCCACCCTCCCTGTGTCCAGGATTGGCAAAGAAAAGACCAACAGGCTGATTTTCTGCTCTTAACTGTCTATTGTTTCTGCTGCTCTATGGTTGTCTTATTGTAACCCCAGCGCCCTGTTGTCTCTCTCTCTCTCACACACACACACACACACACACACACACACACACACACACACACACACACACATATAGAGTTAAACCTAACAGTTCCTCAAAGATGCTGTGACTATGCAGCCGAAAAGAGAGAGGTTATAAAACCTGCAGCCATTTTGTGTTCATTTGTGTTCTTCTGGAATGATTTGTGTTCAAATTTAAACATTGCATTTCCACTTCAAAAAACGATAACTGCTTATAAAGAACTTGCTGCCAAGCATGACCACAAGCTCCAGTGAGAACAGAAGTGCAGTAGTGCATCTGTGACACATAGTCTACATTGTTAAGTTGTGGCTGGTTTTCAAGGTTATGTAACCGCTGTTCCTCAACCATAACTGACCAAACGATCAAATGTTAGACTGACTTTATAAATACATTCATCATATTGAGAATATCATGCAGCTGTCAGGCAAACATCTGGCTAGATGATACCATGGAAGTAGCAGGTTGTAATTAGCATAGCATTAAGCAGAGGGTGAATGAACACAAGTAGTTTGTGTTTTGAATGATTAATTTACTAACTCGTGTCGAGAAAAATGAAGCTACATTCCAAATCCATTCAGAGGAAAAGTTGCAGTGCAGGCAGAGGTCAAGCTAAGCTAACAGGCTAGGCTATGAAGATGTAGCTAAGATAGCTTTCATCTGCAGCATCACTGTGGAAGCAGCACAAGCTGTTGAGGTGTAACAGTTAATAAAGACACTGTCAGAAGAGTGAATGATGAATGAAAGGATGTTTTCTGTCTCTTCATCTTTGCTAATTAACAGTAGGTAGAAAAAAATAATTTAATTCATTGCACTGCTCAAAGGCTACCTGCAACTTTGGGTTGCTGGTGCAATGTTTTCTTCGTGTTACTCAGTTCTTGAGTTGAGGTTGTGAATCAGTCAATGCACCTTAAATGTCAATATGTCAACTCTGACTTCTTCATTTGTTTTTATTGGCTCTCTTCTTCAGTGATGATTTATTCTTCAATGCCTTAAAACAAATGTATATGATTTTCAACCTGATTATGCAAACTGTGAATATTCCTCACTCACTGCAGTAAAAGCTAAGTTTAGGAATCACTGAGGATCTCAGGAAAACCCAGAGGGTATTTCTGTCTGTAGATATTAGTGGCTAACAGCTTTCAGTCAGTGTCAAGTGGTTAAGCTTAATGTAGTAGTTGGTAAATTGATAAGCTGTTTTTCAATTCAATTTAAATTTTGTGTTTGTTTTTAAATTCAAAAAATGCAATTACTGAAAATGATTATGAAAAATTGTTGAATTTGCATTAATTCTTGCAAGATCAGGAAGTCCCAGAGCGACTGACTCAGAGGACACACAACATAACACCTGACACACTGTCACAGCACCACACATACAGACATGATGCACACAAAGACACTGTCATTACACAGAAACAAAACACACAAACAGCTCCATACCATCAATCATAAGTACCCATCACCAGGTGAGCACACACAGACACACACACACACACACATGCGCACACACACACACACACACCCACACACACACACACACACACACACACACACGCACGCACGCACACACCCACACACACATGCGCACACACACACGTACGCACGCGCACGTGCCCGCGCGCGCACACACACCCACACACCCACCCACACACACCCACACCCACACACACACACACAGCAGCCACCTCATCATCCTCTCCACCCAACCAGTCCTGGGTATATTATGTCCCTTTTCTTTCAGCAGTTTGTCTCAGTCTGTTGTTGTAACTAATCCCTCACTCCCTTCACACACACACATACGCACACACACGTGCACACACACACACACACACACACACACACACACACACACACACTTCTCCTTTAGACGAGTGCATTACAAGAGAATTGTAATTGAGATAGTATGGGCTGAGAAGCGGTGGAGCTACTGTTGTAGTATTTGTGACAGAATATGTTTTTGGTAAACCTCTGTGTCTATGTGTGTGAGAGAGAGTTTTGGGCATTCTTGTGTGTGTGTGTGTGTGTGTGTGTGTGTGTGTGTGTGTGTGTGTGTTGTTGAACTAATTGTGTTGTGTCTGCATATGTGTGCATATGTGGGAGTAGTGTGCAGGTGTGCAGTCATCAGTGTGTGGGTGTACAGTCATCAGTGTTGCGTGTGCTCATAACAGGATTGCACAAGTGTATCTGTGGATGCGATCTTGTGTCTTTATGCACCTCTGAAACTGCCTGAGGCAAAGACCTGCCAAACACTGCTCAGGTTCTGGTCTGACTGAAGATAGATAATGGTAATAACGTAATATTTGATTAACTCCCCAGGCAGAAATGATCTTCTCTGTTGCTGCTCCCACACAGGGAGGTTATAAGTCAGTATGGATCCAGTGTCAAGCACAGCAAAGGGTGAATACTTGCCATTAAAGGGACTTAAAACTGGGTCTTATATCAGAGAGACATTGACAGGGAACTAGTCTCTAAAATTCTGGATGTCAATTTTTATATTAGACATGAAACAGTTTAGACTGAGATGATATGCTGCACCAACTGAGCCTTCTGTCAAACAATATATTTGCAACCATCCAGAAAGCACATTTGTGGGGCATTAACATGTGCTGGGAAAAAGGAGAGTGGTCTTGTATCCTTGATACACAACAATCTGTGATGATGTACATCAAGATGCCACCAGTGTGTGGGCTCACCAATCACTTAAGTAGGAACACCTGTACACATGCTTATTTATAATTATCCAATCAGCCAATTGTGAGGCAGCAGTGGAATACATAAAATCCTGCAGATACAGGTGAGGAGCTTCAGTTAATGTTCACATCAATCATCAGAATCAGGGAAAAATGTGATCTCATTGACTTTGACCTTGGCATGTTCATTGGTTTGAGTATTTCTGAAGCTGCTGGGATTTACACACACAACAGTGTCTAGAGTTTTTACTCAGCAGGAAACTTGTTGATGAGAGAGGTCAGAGGTCAGAGGAGAATGGACAGACTGGTTGGAGCTGACAAAAAGGCTACGGTCACTCAGATAACCACTCTTTGAGAAGCTTCAGAGTGAACAACACGTCCAGCCTACAACAGCAGAGACCACATCAGCTTCCACTTCCTGTCACCAAGACCAGAAACCTGAGGCTGCAGTGGACACAGACTCACCACCTGATGGATCTGGATTTGTGCTGAGTCAGCAGATGGTAGAGTCAGAGTCTGAATCCATGGAGACAACCTGCCTTGTGTCAACAGTCCAGGCTGGTGGTGGTGGTGTGATGGTGTGGGGAACGTACCAATCAATCATGGTCTGATTGTCTCAGTCTATCTGAGTATTGTTGCTGACTATGTTCATCCCTTCATGGCCACAGTTCACCATCTTCTAATGGCTCCTTCCAGCAGGATCATGCTCCATGTCTCAAACTGGTGTCATCAACATGACAGTGAGTTCAGTTGACCCCCCAGTCTCCAGACCTGAATCCAGTAGAACACCTTTGGGATGTGGCAGCACAGGAGAGTGGCAGCATGAATGTGCAGCTGATGAATCAGCAGAAATGATGTGATCCATCATGTCAACATGGAGCAGAGTCTCAGAGGAAAGTTTCAACATCTGCTGGATCCATGACATGAAGAACTGAGGAACTACCCAGTGTTGGTGTGCTGTTCCTAATAAAGTGATCCTTGAGTGTATGTCACCAGTGTATATTAACTTTTAGTCTCAAAAAACTGCAAAATGTTACCAAGGTGTGACATCAGAAAAGTCACATACAAAACTTCATGAGTGAAAGAAACCGTCTTCAACAGAAAAACAATTAGTACTTTGTTCAAATGCTTAAAACAAGACATGTGATCTCCTGCAGTGATGACTAATTACATCCTCTCTAAGTAGCAAAAGCAGCAGTAGTGCGACATTGTTGCACTAATGCATAATGAGGTGATTTAGGAGATCAGGGTGTGTCGGGCATACAAATCATATGACTTTGATACTGCAGACTGCAGTGTGCATCCTATCTCCTGCCAATAGTCAACTTCTCTGGCCTCAGTCTAAACCGTGACTGTCTTCTCTCTGTGATCCGTAAAAAGCACATCGCTGGTCCTCAAGCAAAGGGCTCCTCTGCCTTTTAGTCTCAACGTAGTAACTATTAACAGACCTGTACCATGTGATCTCAGAATGCACCGAGGCTCATATGAATTGAGCAGGTCAGAGATACAGTCTGGGGCCCATTTCATTTGTGCCTTAACAATGGACCTCTGATGTTACTGCACACATTTAACTGCAGTCAGAGCCGGGGGCCTGTTGGGTCGGGCCTGTCGGGTTGTCCGTCCGTCTCATTCTCAAGGACATGATTTTTGGTGGTCTAAGGTCGAAGGTCAAAGGTCAAAGGTCAAAGGTCAAGGTCGTGGTGATCTCAAAAAACATAGTTTTGGTCTTGTGAGCACAATATTTCTATAATAGGTATCTCTGCAATACCTCTGTCACTTCCTCCTGAAGTGAGAACACACCACTATTTCCCAGCTCCCTCTCTCCTTCTTAACAAAGCTGCACAACCTCCTCTAACCCTGCAACTCCACACTCCCCCCCTAAGGAGCTTGATCAATAATTCCACTAGACTGGAGCCCAAAACAAGTCAGCTGGGGGAGGAATGCACTGGGTGAGAGCCTTCAAAGTGTTTCTTATGGTGTTGGCAGTAATGAAGGGGGCTACAGCATATCTTTGCTGCAAGGAAAGCTTGCATCTTCTATGAAGTTGCGAGGAATCAAGAAAAACAAGCGTTGTCTCTACACTTCAGTTCCAACCTTAACAAGAGGATGTCCAAAACCTAAAGAGTTAAGGGGTTTTAACACGACAGCAGTGATGTGTGTTCTTGTATTTGATGTACTGATCAGGGGCTTGAACTACTGTGTGGGAGAACTCCCACGCCCCATTCATTATTTAGGGGAGTGTGAGAGATATCTGCTTCCCAGATTACTTTCCTCTGAGGTGGAAGTGAGAGAGAGAGAGAGGGAGAGAGAGAGTCGGAGTCAGAGAGAGATAGAAATATAACGGCAGATTTAAAAAGAGGGAGAGATTCTTTCTGCCTAAGATTGTGGTTGTAATAAAACAGCAAGTAGAGACACCTGTGTTTAATATGGTTATTAGGTTATTAATAGGTCATTAACACGAGTGTATCATTATCCATGATGGCTTTAGTAACCACAAATGAGGCCATGTAGTTGATATGAGGTGGTGATATGATGGAGTAAAGGAACTGAGTTTGTTCTCAACTTAGCATGAAAAAGCTTTTTTCTTGTTTTTAACAGTATTAACGGTATTAAAATGATTGATTTGGGAATCCTTCCTGTGGTGCATTCATGTGCTGAAGTGAATGTCTACAACAGAGCTTCACCATTCATAACTGTCATACATGAATATTGTAAAAGTAAGTGCACAGTCAGACATGCAGCTGCCACCAGTGTTACACAGTGATATTTGGTTGTGTGTCGGTTGTGACCAAAACTTAAGGTTGGGACATTGTCTAATGCCAACGTCAGTGTGACGTTGAATACTGACACCAGCTGATGTTGACATTTTGTTGCTTATAAGTTGCGTTGTCAAGGGAACAAAAATCCAGTCTTCCAAACGTCTTATGCTAACGCCATCTTGACGTATTAAATACCGACATTCTGGTCATAGTAAAAAGCCAACATCTGCTAAGTGTCACAATTGTCATTTAGCAGATGTTGGCTTTTGATCTTCATTAGTAAATCAAATTTAACATCCGTCTGATGTTAGAGTCGTTAGAGTCCAACTCTCTGATGTTACGTTGATGCCCAGTGCATGCTGGGAAAGTACATAAAAAGGCAAAACACACCATTCCTCTGCATCCAACTAGGACTGTGTTCTGTCTTCTGTCATTTCACAAAAATGATATCTGAAATTTCAAGAATAAATTTGTAATATTTCAAGAAAAAGTCTTAATATTATGAGAATAAAGTCATAATATTACAATGTTACAGTCATGATATTATGAGAATTAAAAATGTAAAATTTAATAATAATAATAATTATTAGGAATATTACATCAACCAATCAAACAGGTGAGATGACAGTCAGTGTCAGTCTGAGCTGCTTCTGGCAGCTGCTGTTTGTCTGTCAAACAATAGAACAGACTCACTTTCTTCACAATCTTTTCAATGTCCTGATGATGATGATGCTGATGATGATGATGCCGATGATGATGATGATGATGATGATGATGATGATGAAGCTGATGAGCCAAACGATGAAGTGTCTCCTTATTAGTGAAACTTCTGCTAAAGTAGAACTTCCCAGGATGCTCCACGTTCCTCTTTTTAAAGCTTCTGATATTTCCCTCTAAAACACACAACCTACAATTACCACTTTATTCTCATAATATTATGACTTTTCTTCTTCAAATATTATGATTTTCTTCTCAAAATTACAACTTTATTATTGTAATATTGTAACTTTATTCTGAAAATTTCCGATTTTTTTCCCCCCAGAATGTGGGCCTTATACTCCGTGGTGCTGTGAATCTGTGTTTTTTCCTGTGAACCAGCTACACCTTCAGTAGCACAACACAAACGCTCTAGTAGTTTACTCACCACCTGGATCGTAGAGAACCAGATGGAAAATGCAGTTTCTCCTGAGAGCCGGACTGAAAGAGCCACAAGGTGCAGTACGTTTATATTGTAAATCTATAACTTTATATCTTTATACATCTTATGTCCAACAGTTGAATTCGTGTAATAATAATGAATGGTAGATGTTAAAAGTGAAGATTCATATTCCTATAAAAACATAAACTTATACATAACAACATAACATTTTCAGTGCGGATGTATGATCTTGATCTCCACCCTGCTGCCATAATATTTACACACCGATGTTCCTGAAAGTTTATCCCCTCACTTCCTCTGAGTGTGTGTTGACACACACAGACACAAACTTTAATGCTGTCACAGATACACAAAAGCAATGCACAAACACGCTCATGCTGATGACAGATAAACAGCAGACTGTGATGAGAGTCCCTGTTGACAGGTGCTGTCGTGTTTTCACAGGCTGTAAACTAAAGTGTTGACATCTGTATTTGTATGTGTGTGTGTTCTACATCAAAGGCCTGAGGAGCTAATGAAGGAGATCTCAGCTGGCCTCTATAAATCTCTCACTGTTCTCAGCTTCACTGTCACATTGGTTCACAACAGTGGCTTCTATTGTTACGGGAAAAACTAAATATTCAAATGATTTTAATCACATAAGTTCAAAACAAACACTTAACTAAGAAAAAAGTTCGTTGTAACCCCTTTGTGCCATGATCAAGACAACAAAAACATGGACAGGAAGTAAACTTTTATACCTGTTTATTCCTCCAAGAGGTTTGTTGTGAATTGTTTCTCAAATCTTTTGGTGAAAAACAGAAGTAATTGACTGTGTTTTAACATCATAGTAGCAAAATCATATTATAAATATATATTAGATATATATTATAAAAATAAATAATGGCTGGATCTTAAACTAATTTCTATAATATCACCAAAATAAAAGAAAATATTTTATCCACTACAGTTATGTGAATATTAGGAGAGTCATGATTAATTTGCTGAATTTGTTTCCATTATACTTTTTCACATTTTGTTTGTATAAATACACAGACTCTTCCACCTCAGCTATGCAGAAAAGCAATTTTGGTTTTTCATCCGTCCGTCCCGTTGTCATGGACACAATATTTCAGACTCTGTGACAGAACAGAACTTCTTCAAATTTGGCACAAACATTCACTAGGGCTCAAGGCTGAAGTTATTAGATTTTGGTGGTCAAAGGTCAAAGGTCAAGGTCATGGTGACCTCACAAAACACTGTTTTGGCCTTGTGAATGCAATATCTCTATGACCCCTTGAGGGAATTTCTTCAAATTTGGTGCTAATGTTCACCTGGACTCAAGGATGAACTGACTACATTACGGTGGGTAATGTCAGAGGTTAAAAGTCAATGTCACGGTGACCTCACAAAACATGATTTTTGCCATGTGAGCACAGTATCTCGAGAACTCCTCAAGGGAATCCCTTTAAATTTGACACAAACATTCACTTGGACTTAAGAATGAACTGATTAGAAAAGTCCAAATATTTACTGTGAAAAGGTCTGTGACTAAAGAGCAGAAAGGCTGGTGGTGTGGCTGTAGTGATGTCAGCGTTGGTCAGCACTTCCACCACTTTGATGCAGACTGAAATGTCTCAAAAAACCATTGGATGGATGGCCATGAAAAACATTCATGGTTCCCACAGGATGAATCATCATGACTTCATGGGTGTGTTTTAATCCAACATTATACCAATATTTATATCATTCAGGGTAATCAAATGGCTTTGTTTGCAACCTTATGTGTGTTTAATGGTTGTTAGTGTGTGTGTATGCGTGTGTGTGTGTGTGTGTGTGAGAGAGAGAGAGAGAGAGAATAAGAGTGGAGAGGAGAGCGGGAACAAAGGAGAGGAAAAGCAAAAGATGGCTTTTTGACAGACTGACTTACATTACCATCTGTGTGTGTGTGTGTGTGTGTGTGTGTGTGTGTGTGTGTGTGTGTGTGTGTGTGTGTGTGTGTGTGTGTGTGTGTGTGTGGTGTGGGTGTGTGTGTGTGTGTGTGTGTGTGTGTGTGTGTGTGTGTGTGTTTGTGTGTGTGTGTGTTGTTGTTGGTTTAAGGCAGCAGAACCAATACTAGACCTATTTGTGGTGTTTTAACAGGCAGAGGCTGTTTGTGTGTTTGTTTTTTCAGGTGGACTGGGTGTGGGAAACCCCACAGGAGGCCAACACCAAGCACAGGAACGCACACACTCCTGGCGTGAACACAAACACTCCCGGTGTAAACAGACACAGTGGCCACGTCGCTGCTGTCGCTGTCCGTTTTCATCTGTCTCCCTCGTCGTTCAGCCTCCTCACTTGCCGCTGGACAGATGGGGGGGGTCACAGCAGGGGGCGTTGTAGCTGGGTTAGGCTGAACAGGCGGAACCTCTGATGAAAGACAGGTGGATGACAGGTGAGGTGGAAGAAATGAAAACGCCTCTGTAATTGTCAAAATCATAATTTTTCTTATTTTTTGTGGACATCTCTCTGACACGAGCAGCTGGGTGATATTACATGTTTTTCTTATTGTGTAGAAAAAGACTGAAACTAACAGTGAACTGATAATAATAATAATACTTGCTAGAGCAGTGCTTCTCAAACTTTTTTACACCCTAAACTAACTCAAATTAGGTCACTGGCCCTTTTTTGCTTTTAGATGTTTTACTCATTGATTTATTTTTGAAGTTATATTTTTTGGAGCGTTTTTGCCTTTATTTTGATAGTACAGTGAGAGAGAGACAGGAAAGGCAGGGAGAGAGAGAAGGCATGACAATCGGCAAAGGGCCGCGTGTCGGACTTGACCCATGGCCGCTGCAGTTGGGACCCATGTCCCCTCTCTCTCTCTGCCTGACTTTCCTGTCTCTCTCTCTCACTGCGGCTATCAGAAGGCTCAGACAGGACAGGGAAGTCAGACAGTATTGTGAACACATATCTAGAGTAAATGTCTAAAAAAGTCTTATCCTTGAAAGAAGTAGTAAGAGTAGTAGCAGTAGTAGATAGTAATTTCAGTATGTTACAGTCAGTCACGGCTCATGTCTGCAGCCCTGTCAGTCTAATCCCATCATGACCTCACCACCAGCCTCCCCCAGGGGTGGAGAGATGCTGCAGTAAGGACAGTAGAGTCATTTCATAACTGCACTGTGGGCTGTAAACTCAAATTTTCAGCTGAGGTCACCCTCCTTCCACTAAATAATATTCCTTCACTTCACTCACTGAATATTTTTAGAAACCAAATTCCCTCATGAAAATGGAAACTTTTTAGTTTGGTGTTAAAATCAAAATTGACATCAGTGACCACAACAGAAGCACTGAAAAATAAATTACAACAATTCATCACAACATAACTTCATAACAAAATAAAGCAAAACATCAATGAGCGATGAGACTTTAGGAAAGTGAAATATCATTTTCTGTTTTACCTGGTATCAAAGTTTCTGGCTCATTTTTTGGTTTCCAATAAAACAGACCATCATTATTCCTGTATAATCTCATCTTCCAGCCTCGGAGTCAGAACCACAGATAACCATATGCAAACACGGTTGTGATTCATTTGTGATTTGAAAAAAAAAGAAGAAGAAAAAAAACTTGTAGCAGATGCTTGAATAATGATAAATAACCCATCACCTTCATAAATTTACAAAACTGCATGTTAGGTGATTTATCAGTTAAGGAAGGAAGCAACCTTTCCTGTGAGGTTTAGTAAGCTAACAAGTTAGCGTAAAGGCCGACAGGCTGACTGACCTATTCAGTGTGAAATGGTCTCTGTGGTTTTTCCAGTGGCTGAGGTGTTGTTCAATCAAACACCAGGAGAACATTTGGTTTAGACCAAGAATTGATTACTCACTGGTTCCACTGTGCACTTTAAAACGTATGTGTCAGTCTGCCTCAGATGAAAACAGCTGAAAGCCCATTCACACACACTGTTCTGATGAATGTGACGGATATATAACTTTCCAAAACAACAATCCCACAAACACCCCCCCTTCATGCAGGGAAGGTGTGTGGAGGGGAGAGAGTATGCAGGGTTTGATACAATTCACTGTGTCCTCACCTTCTTCATCACACTCTTCACCCACGTACAAACATATTCACCCTTAAACATCAGCCTCTGTGGATCCCTCTGTGAGAACCTGTGTGACGTTAGTTCCACAGTTCTCATCTGCACAAAACGAAAGATCTGGCTGAATATGATTTAGTACTAGCACAGTGTTGATTATAGACTAACATTATATTTCCATAACCCTTAGAAATAATAACTCAAAAGCCATCATTTTAGAAGTTATGACAAAAAATATTCAGACAACATTGGGCCAGTAAAAAGTTGAAGACTTCCTGGATGTGGTGACTAAACAAATACTGGGAATATAAAAGGTAAAGCAACAGAAGAAATAGCCTTTCAAATGCTGGATGAGGAGGAAGAGAGAAAGAGGAAAGAGGAAGACCAAGGTGAAGGAAGAAGACAGAAGTAAATCCATGGTCATTACAAAGATGTTGATTGGCAGGAGGCAGCTTGAAGACAGACTGAGAGGAAGCATTTAAAACTCAGCGGTACCCCACATGGCCTTGTAAAAAAAAACAAAAAAACATATTAAAATCTTCCTTCCTTCTTCGGTCAAAAACAACACCACGCACATCTCTCTTCATCTCCCCTCCGTGTCTCCTCTTACCTTCCTCCCCTCTTACTCAGTCTCCTTCCTGCTCCCACTCTCCTTCCTCTGCCCCCCCCCCACTGTGAGCTTGTTATGGCAGATGAAGGGGTAGACCCTAAAATCACCAGCTCGCTGCGTTCCCACAGAGTAGCCAAACTACCCCTGAGGTCAGGGATCACAGCTAAATGCTGCCAGACTATCTGGGAATCCAGTGGGCGGCTCTGTGGCTGTTTGCTGGGAGTCAAAATAATTTAGGGTGGCATCTGCTGAAAGTGTGGCTTCATAAACAAAACTGACAAAAGCCAACACACACACACACACACACACACACACACATATTCATACTTGACTGAGTGGTTATTGAAGCCATTAGCTGAAGTAATAATCAAAGAGACTCAGACAGAGGCTCTGTTTTCCTTGTGAAGATGTTTGAATTAGTAGATCAGAGCTTTTTTCATCGCTGTGTTCTCTGTAAATCACCTAGAGAGTTTAACAACAGAATAATTGCTTGCCTGAGTTTTTTTTGTTTATGGGCATCTGAACAAATATAGCATTTAGAAGTGATTTCAATAACTCAGTTTGGGCAGCTTGTTTGCAAAAGTCAAGCAACAGCATCAAACTGAGGGACATTCTGCAAAGAATCCTGTTTGAGACAGAAAGAGAAGCCACAGGAAAAACAAGCAGAATGGAAAAAAAATAATGTTTGGGCATTCATTGTAAATCTTACAAGCAGTGAGCATTCTTTTTATAAGTGCTCTTCATTGATCCTGCCTGTCGGCAGCAGAGTGCTACATTTCCACCCCCATCTCTCCAGCTCTGTCTCTTTTCCCAAAAGCAGCTACAAGTCAACAACTCTGACTGTGTTTTTAAGTGCTTCTCCAAAATATAAGGGTGTGTGTGTCCATTGAGTTTGCTCCAGTGGCGCACATTCCTTAGCCTCTGTTAGCATTCAGCCCACATAGGTCATGGCCAGCAGGCTTTTGTGTTCAACCAGCCTCGGTGTCACTGCAGTATGGTGGGTGAGTGTGTGTTTGTGTATACAAATGGGCGAGAAAGTCAATGGGAGCTGTGTACACACAAACGCACACACTTTGCTGGTGAGTAGCACTCATGGACAATCAGGAGGTTGCAAAAGCTTTCAAAGAGAAAACTTGTTAAAAGAGCCCCATGGTCTCACACCTCCACATAAATGTCAACCATGAAAGGAAGAGATAAAGTTACAGCTGGAGCCAGAATTGTACAACCATGTATGAAGAAGCCTCTCATCCATAAACCTTTGTGTACTTTGGTCTGGGGTAATTTTTCCTGGTTTGGGTCAGGCCCCGTAGTTAGTGTTAAAGGAAACCATGACGCTAGTATACAGTGATTATTTAGACAATTGTGTTTTAAACTTTGTGACGAGTTAGGAAAGACCCTGGTTTGGTGCGGATCTGACAGGACATTATTCCAACCACAGATCATGATGTAACATGGCTGCTTCCATCCCTCACTGTTTGTTTGGGATTTAAAGTCTTTGTTATTTCTGTGATCATCTGTATTTACTGATGTTAAGGATCCATGTCCTTGACAAAAACAGCTCTCAGTATACTGTGTATAGAGCTCAAGATTCTACTGCAGAGATTAATGACATTAAGCCGTTGTGCCATGTGCTACAACAGATTCTGCCTGCTATCCGCAGGACAAGGGATCTTATTCTTTGCACTGAAGGGTCAAACAGCACCTGTTCTGGGGCCAGATGCAAACAATTCTATGTAGATTCATGATTAAATCTATGAAAACCAGAAATATCCACTCACATTCTTTTCATCAGAATTATAAAGCCGTGTGTTTGCATGGTTCTGCTTTACAAATATCAGTCATTAAGAAATTAGGGGCACGTGCACGAGCCTCATTTCTACTCCCACAATTCGCCATAAATGGATGAAGACGCTCATCTGTGCCACAAGTGATCAGACACAGAGAAGAAAGACGAGGAAGAAGAATAATTTCAGTGATTGTGAAACTGAGGTAAAAATGTTAATCAGTTTACTTTAGTACAATCACTCTAATGTAAAGTCCTGTTTTACTCTGAACTTTATCTGTTGGGACTAGAGACATCTCACTCTTTCTCAGCACTTGGAGATGCAGAAAACTCCTTGACACTCCTTGATTTAACAGTCAGTGGAGAGGGGCCGCTCTGCGAGTCCGGCTTCAGCGGGTATCAATGTAAAAAGTTCATGTACAATAAATATGTCATGCGCATGATGTGTTTTTATGCCTCCGCGCCAGCGACAGTCAGAGGAGGAATACTGTTTTCTGTCCCGTTCTTGTGGACATGATAGCTCAACAACTCAGACTTCACGCACTAATTATGACAAGATTTCACACAAATGGTTCATATTTTCTATGACTCTGGATAAACAGGAATGTAATCTGAAACTATTCTGAGTGGCGGAGGCAGACGACCACGAGGAGGTGATTCTAGTCTCGTGCACAGCAAAGGCAAAACATCCTTATTTTCAACACCACAAAGACTACCCTGCCATACAAACTGCACAGCCCTTAATGCCACACGTAGACTTTCAAACTGTGCCTTATTTACCTTGTGAACTTTCTTCCTTGACATTTTCTGTAATATACAAATAGCTCTATTTCATATGGGGGGTGGGGGTGGTTCCCTTGGCGGTGCAGCCAGTTCCAGTTTTCTCATCTGTTCCAGGCACATCCACAATGTCACCCTCGCCATAGACAGAACAAATTGCTCTAAGTCTGTCACTCCTGAGAGCAGGACGTCAGTTTTGAACCCAATTACCCACAGACACTGCAGAAACAGTCGCCGTTCTGTGCCTTTGGAAAAAGTGATTTGGAAATGGGGGGGAGGGGGAGTTTCACACATGGAAGAATTTTGATCAGATATGGATGTGTCCATCTCTCACTGATTATTGGTTTCATTTTCGTGTGTGCGTGTGTCTGCATTTGTGTGTAATGGTGTGAGATAATGTGGGACAGTGTCACATCTCCTGCAAAGCCAAGCGCATTATGGCTGCAGAGGAAATGTGGTGTGGAGCAATTTAGTGTGTTTAATGGCTGATGTATGAGCAGAGATGAGAAATGAGTCAGAGACAAAAAAAATAGCCTGAACTCGCTGTCGATGGAGCAGCAAAACAGTTAAATGAGGGAGTCTGAAAAATAATGAAGAGATCTGAGGGAAAGCCTGTGTTAGCAGCACCCACAGAGCTTGAAGATCCTGTCTTATTCATAGGCAGCATGTGTAGCATCTCTCTGAAGCACACAGTGAGAGTTCAAGTGAGGGCAAAGCTTGCCCACAAAGGTCTCAGGAGACACGAAAGCATATGTATATATTCAACATACAGCCTCACGTAACTGCTCTAAAGTATTGAACTGATGGGAATGGTGGCGTTAGCCTCTGCTAACCTGCCTGCTTGTTTGTGCGCTAATTTAGAGAGAAAATATGTTGCATATGTTTTGTTCCTTTACATCCATTTGACCTTTGACTTTTATTTTCTTGTCTGAGAATTCAGGTTGAGAGTTTGCCTCTTGCTATGCAGTGATACAGCCCATCTAAAAGAGCTACTTAACAGAGCCTGCTACGGCTAGACCCAGGCTATGCTAATATATTGGCTGCATTTCAGTCTTTAGTTCCAGCTGTGGTTTATAATAACTGTGGGGCATGAGACAGAGTCAGACTTGAGGATTTCACAATCAGCACTTCAGCCATGACTTTTTAATTGAATGTTAGTAGCTGGAGACACACCTTAGGGGTATTCAAATAAATAAATACACAGTTCACTTCATACAGTGGTTTATTCTGGTGATTAAATTAGCTCAGTAGCTCAGTGATGAGCAACAACCTCTGACACATAGTTAAGAGTTTAAGTTAAAATATCTGGTCATCATGGTTGTGTTAAGGATTGAAATTAAAACACATTTAGACCATAAAATGAGAGAAATCGCAGATGATATTATTAACAGTAATTATATAATTTAACAGTAAAGATAATAAGTTAAAATGTGAAATTATGTGAGTTTTAAATTACCCAGGTGCTGGTTATACTATTTTTCTTTACCTAGCTGGGTGTTATTCTGCCTCACAGTCTGGACTCATGAGCTCAGTTTTTATAAAACAATGTCCATAACCAGGGCAAAGCTAATCAGGTGCACTGGTCTGGATTTAGCCACAGGCTGACTAAAGCTGAGTGTGTGCTAACTTAATCTGATCCAAATGTTCATGATAAAGCAACTTGGGAAGAAAGAGATAAATTGTTAGTGATTAGCATTGGATGCTACTTTGTTTACTTTATTTATAAAACCTGCAAATAGACATAGATTGTGTACATTAAAGCTTCATGCTCCATGACAGAGCTTATAGACCTAATAGATGTCAGTTAAAACGTAACGCCACCCACCAGTTGAGGACTAATATGCATTAATAACACGATCATGCTCCGTCTCTATAGTCATTCTCTCTTCTTTGCTGAGAACAGAACGACTTTGCCTCAAGTAACTCTTTTGTTCTTTTTTTGCAAATGGGATTTTCCTTCTAAATTGGATCTGCCCTCTACTAAAACCTGTAATTGCGTACTGAGGCCCTTGATGTTGATATGTCACTCACAAATGACACTATAAGAGATGATGACACCCCCAAAAAATAACACTTAAAAACATGTGGTCCAAAGACCATGTGCTGCTGTAACCGCCTCCACTCCTTAGGTTTCAGACTTTCTACTACATGTTGGAACCTGGCTGCATAACAATAACAATAATAATTATAGTTATAATTATAATTATAATTATAATTTTGTATTCATATATTATTGATAGGGCGGCACAGTGAAGGAGTGGTTAGCGCTGTTTCCTCACAGCGAGAAGGTTCCGGGTTGGAACCCCAGGCCTGGGGCCTTTCTGTGTGGAGTTTGCATGTCCCTGTGTCTCCATGGCTTCTCTGCAGGTTGGCTTCCTCCCACAGTACAAAGACATGTAGGTTTAGGTTAACTGGCGACTCTAAAGTGCCCATAGGTGTGAATGTGTGTGCAAGTGGTTCTTTGTCTATATATGTCACCCCTGTGATAGACTGGCAACCTGTCCAGGGTGTAACCCGGCCCCGCACAATGTGAGCTGGGATTGGCTCCAGCCCCCCCCCCACGACCCTATAAGGATAAGCAGTGTAGATAATGGCTGGATGGATGGATATTATTGACTGAGGAGGCCAAGTGCATTGAGGTTTGTGGATTTTGTGTAGAGACAGTGGGGTAATGGGACAATTTTACATTTCCATGGTGCAGAATGACCCTTGACTGTATGTAATTTGGTTATAATCGGTGTTGACATTTTTTCTTGTTTACACAGTGAGCTCCGGGGGCTTTCCTCAGGTGGCAGGTGACCAGAATACAGTGGAAAATCCTGTTTACTCAGGATATCACATCTAATGCTCAGCTCAATGTCTTGGGACGGAGAGGACCAGGAAATGGATCTCTTACTCTTTTGAGGATCCTGTCCACTGCTCCTGTGAGTGGGGTGGTGTGGAGCTGACCGGTGCCTTTGGCCTTGCTCCTAGCTGGATCCATGGACCAATGGGCAGAGTTGGAGAGGTGGCGCCTGGCCATGGAGCAGACGACTCCAGATCCGCCACGGCTGTCGTTGTGGCAGATTCAACAGATACTCAGCCTCCTGGATTTAATATAGAGTGGGTATTTTTTTCTATGGTAGCCCTGAGAGCCCAATACACTGCAACTGAATAAAACACATGCAAATAGGTAAAACACAAACACATTCAGAAAACTGAATAAAACAACAGCATGGACCATCAACTGGTACGGATGCTAACTTTTTGCCTTTTGCCTGAGATATGTAGCTTTAGCCTCAAACATCTATGTAGAACGAGCATTTAATACCATTTTACCTTGTAAATACTCGATAGTCGTCAGCCAAAGATGGAGTTTTCAACAAACCTCTCATGGTTAGTGTTAATTAGCCAGTTACATCTCCTGACAGTTGGTGGTTGGTGGACAAATCAGTGGTTGCCAGTTAAAAAAAGTCTTTCATCTTCTTCTATCTCACATCAAGGAGACAAAATTCAAATATATATGTATATATATATATTATATATATATATATATATATATATATATATATATATATTTATATTATATTATAAACATGTGGCTGTAAATCTGCTGCTATTAATATTGGTCCAGGATTAAACAGTCAATGTCTGTTCTGTTCAATTTTCCGTTGCTTGTTGTCTCTACCTTGTTTTGTCCTAATCAATCAGAAGTGAGTGACGTTTTAGTCCCATTTACATCATTTTCAGTCAATAAAGCTAGAGAAGCCTATAGCCATTAAACAGATTAAAGAAATATGACCATTTAAGAGTTGTAAGCCCTCTTACATCTATGGCCATTTTCCTTGCTCTAGCTCTGGATGATGACGTCCATTCTTAATTCTACCCACAAAGATAACACTGACTCAGTCAGTTTTTTAAACCAGTGAAACAGCCTTTAAGGAACACAACACCATACTAATTCACATGGCTGAAAACATGAAGGTGTGTACAATGACTCTGGGACTGGTCTTCAGGGACTGATGATGTGCTGTTAGATACAATATCATCAGTCAGTCATGTTCAGGAACGGTTTGGACTTATCATATACTACATTTCCTTCTCAACTTGCCTTGACTTCTTCTTCTTCTTCTTCTGTGTCATGTGGTTATTTCCAACATTTCCCAGAATGCCTTTTAACAATAGCCATATGAGCAAGAGCTCAACAGTCAAAGTAAGAGCAGAGACTTCGCATTTCACAAATATAATGGGTCGTGTGGCTGCATAAATAGGTGTTCGAGCCTCCTGTGTTTGAGTGTGTTTCAGAGAGGAACAGGATTGTCCACACACGCTATAATGCAATTTCTCATCACTTAAGCCTCCTGTATGAAGCAGACAGTGAGTCTGTTCAGTGTGAGAATAAAGCGTAGGAGATTGCATTATGCTGTGTGTGGGCAGTTCTTTTCTTCGATAGTATTTTGTTCTGACCGGCAACCAATTATGAGAATTAACTTGAACGTGGATTCAACCAAAAATGATGTTGCTTATTCATGTTTTGTTTTATAAAAAAATTCTGATATAACACATGATAATAGGCCATTAAAGGGAAAATTCACATTCATAAGTGTATATCAACAAGCTCCCGTCTCTATTCACTTCAGTAAAGCTGCTGGGAATGATGGCACAATCATAACATCCATCTATTCTGAAGGAACATCTGTCATTCTCATATTTTAGTCCATTAGTGCTCACGATAACGTTCTACTTGGAGACTCTGTGAGAGTTGTAGAGATTTAGGGAACAGCAAGGCTCATGTTTGCTTGTATATTCTGGCAAGAATGATGTCGGACAGGGTGAAGAGCAGCGGCCTCCTACAGATTAACAGCTACAGTTTAACAGAAATCATTTTTCTTGAGTCCAGCTGAAAGTAAAGTAGATAAAGTAGTCCCTTGGAAATCCCTGTTGCTAGAAATAATCTCGATGTGGCATGGTTCCTCTACTTACTTGAAAAAAGGAAGAAAGAAAAATTCACCATCAAGCTACAACACTGATGCAGAAGTGCATTTTATATTTTATTTAGCTGTGTGCCAGTGTGTGTATACACTCTTTGTACATTCAGCACAAAATCTGTGATAGTTTTTAACGGGATCAAAATGATGAAAGTGAAACTGCAGACCAAAATAAAGTTTTGCATGCTGGTAATTAAACAGGAGCTTTGCTCTAGAAGTGTCTCCATAAACATCTGTATGTTTGTATGTTATAAACTTAATAACGAACTTGTCGCAGAAATAATAAAAAAAAATCACATCACACACCTCTCTGGAGTGTAGCAGAACTTAAACATGGAGACTCTGGATCACTGTGGCATGTGGTACATGCTATGTTTTTGTCAGTAATCCCAAAATTACAGGGGCACTACAGTGTTTTTGTATTGCACACAAAGAAGGACTCAAAAGAAAAAGATTAAAAACACACACACGCAAGGCAGGTGTAATAACTAGAGACCATCTCGCGTCAGGATCAAAGCAGCTGCAACACCCCTCAACATGCTGACATGCTGAAACATGAGCACTCAGCCGTCATTACTACATTATTGATACATTATTACATGAGGAACCAGTCGTTACTATTACAGTATTACATGAGGAACCAGTCGTTACTGTTACATTATTACATGAGTGCTATGTCATTATTATATTACTCCATTGTTACAATACCATCCGTTCTGTCACAGCTGGTAATCAATAGGGAACTCCATTTTACTTTATTTATTTTTTTTTTTTTTATTAGTTTTTTTGAATACCACATTCAGATCAGTGAGAAACCCTAAAATCCGCTTATTTGATATTGCTAATGACAAGCAATACAAAACAGTACCACAAAATTGTATCATCTACATAAAAATGTTGTTGTGATTTGAATGATATCATGTTTTAAAGGAGTAGAGATATTAAAGCTGGGGTAGGAAGTCATGTTTTGGTATTTCTGGTTTAGCATGAAAGAAGGTGATTTGTAGCTATGTTGAATGTTGCTAGTAGTTTAGCATTCTGCTAACTGTAGCCAAAGGCTGCAGCTGAGTTGCTTGGTTGGCGTGTATGCATGTGCCTGAGAGGGGACAGATGCAGGAGGGTGACTGTATTGTCCAATTCTGGAGTTTTTTATTTTCTTTTTCTTTTTCCAGATTTCAACCTACCTCAGCTTTACCTTAATGCACTGTGAGAGAAGCAGTGGATCTTAAATGGACCTGAGGCACACCTCTATTAATCTGTAAGATCAGCAAAGCATGTGAGCCAGTTTGAAACGTTTATTATGTTTATAATGAAGGTTTTCTGCTGTTGCCTCCAAACCCAAGCCACGATAACCCTGATCACATTACTGTGACAACTGTTTTCAAAGGCCGAATACAAATAGTCTGTATGTGTAAAATCAGTGGAGTGCAGCTTTAAGTTGTAGATTGTATTTGTCTTCATATATATATTTACCATGTGTGTTTTTAATAGAAGGAAGTGTGTGAAGTCTGAAAGCACTTGTGACTGTCTGTGACTGTCAGTCAAACATCCAGCCAACCTTGTTTCTAAACCTTTGTGAGTCAGTTCGCCTCATTTCCAATGAAAGGACAAACCAGTGAGTACATGCCACGATAAGACCCATGTCCCCCGAAGTTTCTGACAAACACACATTCTTTCTACATTTACATGAAGACCGTGTGTTTGTGACAGAGAGAGAAGAAAGAAGTGGGCATTGAAAAATGTGTGTTCATACTTGCAGCTTTTGTGTGTGTGTGTGTGTGTGTGTGTGTGTGTGTGTGTGATTGTAGTTCTTTGAAGAAGAAAGGTGATGTATTGGTCTCAACTGTCTCACGTCATTCTCACAAACACACCTCCAGGCCCAGAGCCATTCCTGTGATATCACACCAATCTAGCTCACCTGCTTGCCCTTGCTCTCCTCTCCCTGGAAACTCTCTTTATGTGTCCTAGTTAAGCTGTACTTCGCTCCTGCTCCACTCCATAAACTGACACTCCATTGCAAACAGATAAAAACCCGTCCCTGTCAGAGTGCCCCCCGGGTGTTCAGGCTAAAAGCGTTACTCGCTACATCTTCTTTCACAGTGAAAACGGTAACAATTTGTGTGTAAATGTTTGTGAATGAATTCTGAAAACCAGCACTCTGATTTAGGTGAGGCAGCTGATATTAGCCTCAGTGCAGGTATAGTGCTGACAGACATGCTTCCTCAGATTGTGAGTTAGCTGCTGGAGAGGGTTTACTGTCACTAGCTGACAGCTACAGGCAATGGCAGAGTTTGTGGTGCGACTTCATCATCACTGAGCCCAAGATCAATATGGCTTCCTGACTGGAGGCAATACACAGAATGTGAAACAAGTCTGTTTCCATAACAGTAGCATGCTTCTGGTTTTAAAGCTGCACTAATTGGAAGAACAATCGTTCAAATGACCATGTGTAACATGAAAGGTGTCCTTCATATGGAGACAAATTATCACTCAAACTGCAGTTCCCCTCAGATCTACATAGCACTTTTGCAGGGCAGGACGTATAATCTGGGATGTCCCTGACTGACTGACTGACTGAATGACTGACTGATTGACTGACTGAATGACTGAATGACTGACTGATCATATTTCCACCTCTGGTCACCTGAGTGCCTCGTCACTGAGTTGGAGTTAATGGATTAAACAGGTTGTATTGAAGTCCACTGAGCCGCTCTGGTTTCCCTTCAGCTCAGGGACTGCAGGGAAGAGGAGGAGCGCTTCCAATACACTGAGCCTCGCCTCCATCACAGTAATCCAACTACTTTCATTCCATGTATCATTATTACCGAAGGAGGCAGAGGAATAACTAAACATAAAACACACAGAGCAGAGAGAGCAGGAGAGAGAGAGGGAGAGAGAGAAGTCATCAGTAACGAAGCTTCATACTAACGACTATGACCAACTCTACATATCAAACACAGGGAATTAGACATAAAGACCTGCCTCTAATAAAAGTCTGTTACGTTCTGGAGTTGAAGTAAATACAGACTAAACTATTGTGGATCCAGATGGAGGCTGTGCTCTGTGTGAGAAACTACATAAGAAAGATAGTCTGTCTCTTCTAACTTTCCCTCTGAGTGATCACGTTACAGTACGTACAGCTGAAATCACAGCTCAGTCTTTGTCTTTCATTAATGTGTTTGGTGACTTTGTCAGACTATGTTGGTTATAAAATCAGGATTGGACTATAGTCAGTCCAGACATGTACTAAGGTTTGGTCCTAGTCTAGTTTTTTTTTTCAGTTTTCTGCCTGACAAACTGCTCTTATCTATCTTGTTTTCAGCAACAAGAGAGCTGAGATAAATCCACTGTACACCAGCAGCCCAGCACCAAACAGCAAACTGACAGAGTTCACTTAAAGGACTAAATATTGGACAGAAACATGTTTCCCATAACAATTAAATAAGGAGATAATATGTCAGTGTTGTGTTTACAGCTTGAAGCTGAATTTCAACTTTTGACCAACTGCAAACAAACTTCACACAGCTGACCTTCAGGGGAAGCCAATGTCTTATCTGTGGTGCACCATTTGATTTTATATAACCCTGCTTTGCCTCTGTTTCATGAACAGTTATATCAATAACACTTTCAAACTTTATCGAGCCATATATAGGATGATGGCACAACAGAGAGGGACTGGCCAACAAGCTTCCCCTTCCAAAAATCTACATTTTCCTACACAGAGTTTTGATACAGTAAAAAGAACTTAGTTAAACACTGTGTGAATAATGTGTGAATATAACATTCTCTGAAAATGTTACAGCCATTTCATATATAATGATTCAGTTAAAATGTTCCTTACTGACATTTTCATTCATCTCTTGCTACAGCGCCAGAATTTCATTTGGGCAAAACAGAGGAATCTACAGAATCTAAATGAGCAAGGAAGCTCCTCTTCATCGCAGCCGTGCAATCATTATATCTTCACTCTGTCGTGGTGTGTGTGACATTGTCCTCCTTTGAGTTAGCGTTGAACCATTTCACCAGAGGCACCTTCAGGTGTGTTACTCTATGTCACATTCTTGCTGCCCTATTTAATTGCTCTTCCTCTCCCCATGTATTTTTATTGCCTCCCTATTAACTCAACTTTGAATCCGCTCCTGAGCCCTGTTTTGATGGCAGTAAATCAGCTCTGAGTGACCATCTGTCACCGAGTCATTGTTTTGCAAGTCACAAATAAGTCTCAGGTTTTAAAGTCAAATCTAAATGCTAAACTTTGAGTTTTGAGTCCTAAACAAGATGTAATGTCCTCTTCACCGAATATATGTGCAATATCAACAAACAACAACAATACCAACAATAACCGTGGTACGTGGAGACACAGGGAAATTGAGCAGCTAAAGTTTGCTGTATTTTAGTTATGGTTTTGGAATTAGAACAGAAGCTGTTGCATCAGAGTCTCAAAGAGACACGCTGTTGCCGTTCCACTGCATGCTTCTGTCTGAGCTGCTGGAACAGGTTTGTTGTGCTGCTGCTGCTGTGAGTTCAAATACAGCAGAGCAGTGTTTCCCACAGGTCGAGAATTCACCTGTGGTGGTGGGTGGAGCAGAGTGTGACTGGTGTGTATTCAGAGACTAATGCAGTTTAGAGAAGGACACCTCACACGTAGGTCATTTGTCACCTAGGTTCTTTTCCTGTAGCTACAATTTACTGATGACCTTAAACACCTCACATATTGACGATCGGTAGGTTTGTCCCAAGTGCAGCAACTCATACGGGTGTGTGGCCATAAATGAGTTAGTCTGAAAACAGTGAAATAAGATGAAACTGAGTGAAAAGTGAGAGATTTTTCATCTACCTGGACGAGCCGCTCTAGTCAAGCCTGTACACACACTGTAGAGTTCTTACAAACTTTACACAGCAGGGTGGTGTGTTCCACGTTGAACCATTTCCATGTCAGTGAGGCAACATGACTTCCTTTCTTTGTCATCTTCAAGCGGCTGCCATAATTCAAGCTTGTTGTTGACCTGCAAAACTCAGATCTGCAGGCATCTCCAAGGAAACGGTGACATCCTTTCACATTCTATTTGTGGTGGCAGCTTTATGTCTTCAACATCTATTAAAATCTACATGAATGATTTCACCTGGACATATATGGGGCAAAATTAAGCTTTGTGAGTGATTGCACATAAGGACATAACTGGTTAAACAAGGCTTATGGTTCAACTGTCATTTGCTGTGATTTGTATCTTATCCATACCCTTATTGATCTGGCTATTACTACTATTACTGGTTTATTACATTCTTTTTGTTTTGTTTTTTTTATTATCATTAAAAAAAAAAAAAAAAGAAATTTCAGAACAGGATTAAAATTGATTTATATTTGAAACACAATTAAATACTGTTTATAGTGCAGCAACAGCAATGTTCATAATCACAATGAACTCATTTAGAAAGAATGAAGAGCACAGACTTCAGTCAGTACCGGTGCTCCCTCCTGTCCCCTGTTCTCCTCCCTCTGCTGCTGCTGCTGCTGCTGCTGTGACTCACTGCCTGCAGGTAGCGCTGGTAGAGAGAGGTGAGGCTGGTTTTGCCTCAGCCAGTAGCTGCGTTTACATGGATTCACCACATTTTAACCTAAGACATTCAGTCAGACGACAGACAGACAGCTTTCATTTCAGCTTCTTCATAGCAATTCGCTATTAGCTTAACCAGCGCTGTGGTTGTGTAAAACATGTCCTGAGACAAAACAGCTGAAAATATCACTTTCCTACGTGTTTGTTGAACAGGTGGTTTGATAAAGTATTTATTGGCCTTTTACTTTGTATTGCACAATAACAAGCGTAGTTGTTGTCGACTAGAGTAACCCTCCATCTGCACTTACCCTGGTTCACTGTGTCCAAACACCACAGCCTCTCCGCTCTGCTGTTTGCTCTGTGTGTGTGTGTGTGTGTGTGTGTGTGTGTGTGTGTGTGTGTGTGTTTGTGTGTGTGTGACAGACAGCAAAACAGAGAGCAAAGACGCAACACAAATCACAAATAAGTCAATTTCATGGGGAAGAGAGTTTTTTTTAATCCTTGGTCTTGATGTAAGCTGGTGTAAATCCAGGTGAGGTGATGAGTCATTGGTTTTGATGTAGGAGTCGAGTTGTGAGTGTTTTTTGATTTTTGAAGTCGAGTCGAAGTCATGTGACCGGAGTCCACACCTGTGTTATCTGCAGGAGAAATGATGTGAATGTTTTCTGCAGTGTTAGAAGGTCCCCCAGTTAGAGTGAGGACAGACAGTCAAACACAGCCGCAACCTGACCACGTTCCACTGGTCTGATTTGGGTCCACGTTATTAAAATCCCAGAATGCAGTGTTCTGCAGTGAATTTGTCCATGGATGCGGATTAAAAACTAATGTTAGGAATCTGGTGACAGCTGTTTGACACAGGTCTGCTATTGTGATCCCAAAGAGAGGTTCCTCTGTGGCTGGATAATAGGAAGCCGTGATGGTTCACAGCAGTGAACCCGTGCAGTGTTAGCCAAGGGCTGTGGAATGTGTGAAACTTGCAGAATGTGTGTTTCATTGCATTGTGAGTGGTCTGGAACGTGTGAACAGCATTTTTTCTGTTAATAATGCCAATGTTTATCCGTCTGGTGTTGTTCATCTCAGCCCCAATTTACTTAATGTTTGCAAATACCTTATATCGTGTATGTTTTAACCAACTTGGAACACTACATGGTTGAGGGAGGTCACATTAAAACAAACCGGCAGTTATTAAATATCCCACAGGTTCCACAACTAAAGGAATGTGAGACTTGTGCTACAGAGTGAAAGAAGGGGAATTATCAATTATCCAGGGAAGGAAGGGAATATAAGGGGATTTTTCTAAATGTGTCACTCAATACAAACGCCAGAGTTTTCAAACTTGTTTTACATTTTTATTCCTCAAGACTGTTTCCCCAAAACAGCTCAAACTACAGCGCAAACCAGACTGTTTACCCTCCTCATCAGCCTCCAAGCTCACAAATAACAAATTAGACTCCAGCAAAGTTTCTAAGGTAGTGGAAGTATTCCAACTCCATTACAAGTCATGGCAGGGTCAACGGATTTCATATCAAGGCTGGAATACATCCTTGGTCATAAAGATGTTTTTTGAATAGTTTAAACATTAAACATTACGAGCTCCAGTCATTTGAAAATACTTTGTGCCTATGAAAACAAGTCCACATCAGTATTTCAGGTTGTTTTGTTTTCATAAAGATCTCTCTCTCTGCCAAAACCTCTGAACCAAAGGAAAGAAATGTTCAATCTGTTCTTTGTCTGTTTCAATACAGCTCAACTCATGGGGCTCTATCTTACACCCAGTGTAAAGCGCAACCAAGTGTCTTTGCTAGTTTAAGACCGACACTGTCATTTTCCCATCAAGTGTCCACGTTGTTTAAACAGCAAATACATTTGCGCCCATCTGTGCGCCCATCTGTGCGCCCACGGGTGCGTTGGTCGTAAGATAAGGTGTGGTCAGGAACATTGCGCATCGCTATCTTGAGGCAGAGGAAAGTGATTGACAAAGACGGACTATGTCTTAGATAGAATAAACAGTCAGGCTTCAGATAGACTGAGTCTAAATTCATCTGTTGCACAGATCAGTTTAGCTCTCGAGTATCTTAAACTGGACTGTGATACAATGACTTCTGGGTAAATTAAGACTTTTTTCAATATGAAAAAATACGGCCGACCAAGGAACTGCAGCCAACCACTCGGCTCCATTTACCCCAGCAGAAAATGTTTGTCATTTCGAGGAAGTCGACAGTTACAAGAGTGAATGAAGAATGTAACAATAAAAAGAAAAATCTGATTTGGTCTCTAAAAACTCTTTCCCTTGTCTTTGCTCTCTCCATAATAATGTTAAAATGGCAACTAATGCCTACAGGCTTTAAACACTCTTTCCCATCTCCATAGCAATGTTAGCAATGTTTCTTGTTGTTGGGTGCTACTACTGCTACAGATCTGAGTTATCCTGGGACTTAGGTGTCTAATGTTTTTGGCTTAAAATGAGTAGACTGTTAAAACAGAGCCGTTCATTTGGTTGTTATTTACAAAGAGAAAGACAGACAGTTGTCTTTTTAACTGCACTGCCATAGACAAAGACTTTATGGGCAACCTTTAGTCATTGTTTTCCCAAAGCTCTGTGAAAAGAGCATTTTCTCATGTGTCCATTCTGAGTGTTTTCACAAACCTCAGTTTTTGGATTGAAAAAACAAAAGCAACGTGGTGTTTTCATTTTCAGCCAGCAGAGAGTGGATGTTAGAGGTCTGCATGTGTCCAAAATGTTTGACCCAATTTGGAAGAGACCAATGAAAATCCTGCCTGAGCTAAACATGGGAAGAATGATCCAAAAGTAAAAAAAAAAAAAATGTGTCAAACTTCAGACAACATTTATCTTCTGGAGGGATTCAACAGTTTCAACCTCTTCCTCCTCTTATTGCTTCCTCCAAAACATCCATGCTATGTTTCCCTTTTTTTTCATTCGTCAGCAGTCTTCTGTTTGTTACCATGGAAACATGGCTCTTAGTTCAGAGTTAACCTGGGGCTAGGGTGGGTTTTAGACTGACCTAAGTCTGCAGTCCTGTCTAAAACCCGATTCAAACAAAGAGAGACCACAGGCACAGGAACACCACCCAATCCAACTGGACTGGATCTCATTTTCACCCAGCCTCAGACTCAGACCCCAGTTGGGTCTCTGTTACTGGGAACAGGATGGACCTGGATGAAGGTGTATGTACAAAAAGAGAAAGAGAAACAAAAGATGAAAAGGTGAACTCAACATTGTCGGGTTCTGTTGGTACGTTCCATCTGCTCTATATAAGACACACTCTCTTCCCGAGGCTCATTCACCTGATGACAGATGTGTTGACAGATGTTTCACAGCCACTACACACTGTCTGCCTGCCTGTCTGCCTGGCTGTCTGTCTGCCTGTCTGCCTGTCTGTCTGTCTGTCTGCCTGTCTGCCTGTCTGTCTGTTTGGATGTCTGTCTGTCTAACTCAACACACTGTGCATGACATTCCACAAGTCCAGCCATTTGAATTTCTCTCTCTCACTTTCTCTCTCTCTCTCACACACACACACACACACACACACACACACACACACACAAACAGCTCAGTTATTGTGTGTGTGTGTGTGTGTGTGTGTGTGTGTTGTGTGTGTGTGTGTGTGTGTGTGTATGTGTGTGTGTCCCCAGGGGCCAGTGCAGCCTGACCCTTGACCTTTCCCATGATTCTACTCTGCTCCTTGCCTCTGGACAACATTTTAAACTCCATAACTGTCCTCAACTGTCTGTCATCTCACACACACACTTTGGCAAATATAAACATCACCAGCACCAGCAGCCATACACTCTTCCAACACATTTTAATGCCACTGAGCAGCGTCACAATCATCATCATCATCATCGTCAGCAGCAGCAGCAGCAGTAGCATGAGGACAGTATATTCTATTGTCAGACAAACAGCCGCTGCCAGAAACAGCTCAGGCCGCCACTTTCACCTGTTTGATTGGTTGATGTAATATTCCTAATCTGACTTTATTGTTGAAATATGATTTTATTCTCAAAATTACGAATGAAATCTGATTTTATTCTCGATGTGTGATTACCTGCCAGTCAAAACAAGGTGTGTGTGAAGATACAGTTTTAGGACAGTCCAGCTAAAACTAATGCAATTTATTACAATAACTCTACAACTCAACAGTAAATCTTACTTTCATGAAGCTCTGGGTTTAGTTGAGTTGTACTGCACTTCACCAAGAGCTGCTTTTTATATTTTGTCCATTCTATTTATGCCAATGAATCTAAATATTAGAAACTCCTCCCATTATTTGTTTTTATTTGATTTTACTCAACAACATACACAAAACACATAAGATAAAATATTTACAAAACAAAAAAAGTAAAGAAAAGAACAAAACCAAGAAACAGATTAAATTCAACATCAGATCTGGACATTTGAAGACAAAAAATATAAAAAGAAAAAAAAGATAAATAAAACATGACTGCCCCAAATTGTTTTAACAACAACTGAAAGGAGAGTTGATAAGATTTAAATACTGTAGATATTTTACAAATAATACATTTACTTTAAGCCCTGTGATTTGCAAAGTGGAGCTCTCATGGATCCAACTTGATCCAACCACAGACAGTAATTAAGGATGGATGAAGCCTCTGTGAGGTCACTCACATGTTTCTGAAGCTCAGTCAGCTGCTCCACCGTCGCCATCTTGGCAATGTCTGACTCCACCCCTAACTCTCATCTAGCAAGCATATGCTTGCCCACCTGTCACTCAAAGAGGCCACACCCTCAATTATTCCATAAATATTAATAAAATGTAAGGTAATAAAAAACAGGTGAGTTATATAAACAGGTGTCATGAAGGAGGAAATTAGCTTTAGACACCAAAACTGTTTTTGTACCAGGCTGTAAACATGTTTATTTCTGCTGTAAAGTTGGACATTTTAACATGGGAGTCTATGGGGACTGACTCACTGTTGGAGCCAGACTCTAGTGGTCGTTAGAGGAACTGCAGCTTTTAGCACTTCAGCGTTGACTTCATGTTTCAGCCTCAGAGGTTGATGTTTGTTTCCAACACAACACACTGTTGCCAGCTCATTGTTTGTCTCCTCAGACCACTGCTGACTGGGAGCCCCCACCAGGCTTGACCAGCCTCCACCACCAGACCCTGTCCATCTGTCCTACATCCAACATGTTTATTATGAGCTCTGAACGGACCTTGACATGTGCCATTATTACAAGATAATAATAGTGGACATAATGTGTTGGCTCATTGGTGTATGTTTATTAGTGAGGAGTTGCAGTGGTGTTGAACTGGACTGCATTTCATTGCATGAGAGAGGAAGAATATAAGAGATGCATTTGACTATAATGCAGTAAACTGGTCATTGTAATCAACATAAAGGAAGAATATGGGCTGGAGCTGTTTAATTTACAGGTGTACCTAATAAAGAGGCCAGCTTTGAATTTTAGTTTACTCCTGTAAAGACAATGTGACGTTTGAATACATTTCTGGTGCACTGTGGAAGGTCAGTCCACACAGACAGTGGCTGGAGTCTCTCTGTGCTGAGTCTCCAGGTGAGGTTCACTGGTGACTCTGAAGGTGTGAATGTGATTGTGAATTGTTGCCTGTCTCTAAGTGTCAACCCTGTGACTGGCGCCCTGTCCAGGGTGTCCTGGGTACAGGAAAGATGGACTTTGGGTAATAATTCCTTAAACATAAAAAAAAAAAAAAAACATTGTTAAATAAATCAAATGAATCAGTGCAGTTTCATTAATTCACAACGCTGCTATTAAATTAAAACTTATATAATTTATTGTTTCTTAATAAGTTGAAAGGTTTAGTCACAACCATCAATTTCACCACATAAATCAACTGGCAAATTTACACTAATTCAGTGAGTTTGCTGTCAGCTGTTGGCTGATTCATGTGCTGTCTGCACATGTCTCAGTTAAAGATAAGAAACCACTCTGTAACTTTGATGTTTGTAGATAGCAGCTGTTTAGGTGGGTGGTCTTGCCTCACATCAACTTCACACCAGTAGCTCACAGATAAGTTCAGCTGTGGTTGAGTGCAGGTGAAGTGAACAGACAGTCGCATCCTTGTTTCTGGTGTTGAAGCTGCAGGCACGTGTCTCACATTTACCAACAAACATTACTGTTAAAGTCCGTGTAAAACAATTCCCTGATGTTTTGCATGAAAGCAGGGTTAAATTGTTTAGTGCCGGGTGCAACATTGTGGTGGGACAACAGGTAAAGAGCTGCCGGAGCCACCGGAACGACACTCCGCTACTTTAATCTCCAGACGAAATAAAAAATATCTACATTTCACATAATCCGCTTTATTTTTATATACATTTTAAGCAGTTGAAGATCCAATCATCACTAAAGAGTCTGTCATGTAGAGAGCCAATAGAAACAAGTGAAATGGTCAAAGTTGTGTATTGATTGATTTCCAAACATCTTTCACACAGCGAAAAAACATTCCACCTGAAAAGTGTCTTGTAGCCTCTGAGCTACTCGGTGAATTTAACCGTTAATTAGAAAAGACAGGAAACATCCTTTCATTCATCATTCACTCTTGATGAAACTGTATCAGCGGCAGGAGTTGCGGGGGTGGGGTGGACACCCTGACGCCGCAGCGAGAGTCATCATGTAGCGGTCGTCTTGTGTTGGCATATCAGTTTGGGTGGAGGTGGGTTTAAAATTAAATACATCATGGGCTTATGTATTTTTAGATTCTATCACTTTAGTTTTAGTTTTCTGTCGAGAAATCCCATGAAAATGTCGCCATTAATGGATGTTTTGTCTGCAGGAGCAGCAGCAGAGCAGAGGAGCAGAGGAGGAAACAGGTGCACTGTCAGGGTTTGTGTTATTAAATATACAGTATTATGGATTAATTATAAATTACTAACTTATATTTAACGTAACCATTGTCCACCTATTCTGATCTTAACTTGTAAATTATTTTAACAGGATAATTTCTTACTAGTTACAGTCTTTGATCTGACACTGCACAGTTAAATAAATATGTGAATGTAAATTCAGATCTTTTTGCCTTTTTTGAGGTTTTATAACATTTCAAATGTGTCACTATCTAACCACCTTTCTATCTGACGTTCTTTACTCTCTGTTTCTTCCTGGCAACACATTCACTTCGCTTTCAGGAACACACATACACTTGAGTAAGTGACTACTGGGAAAAGGAGGAAGAGAAAGGCTGCACCTTAACTGATAATACTCACAGCTGACTCATTTCACTTTGGCTTAATAAACTCTGCTATTATGTTAGAGCCCATCACAATGTGGCATCAAATGGTTTTACATTAAGGCTTCCTCCTTCTACCTCCCTAGTGGAAGAGCCTATTGTCCCGCCACTGAGGTCTCTGCATGATGCAAATGACAAGCACTGTTGAACCGTGGCAAAGGAGAGAGCAGCTTTGAAGCAGAAGAAAGAAAAAAAGAGAAGCAGGAAAACAAGAATGTCTGGCAAAGTGGGGCGTCCAAAGAGAAGTCAGTCAGGAAAAAAAAAGAAGAAAAACACAGATGAAGGAGAGACAAAAAATGGGAGGTAGGTAGAGAGGAGGAGATGTCAAGAAACACAAAGCAGAAGAAGAGAAATGACAGGGTGAGAGACAGTAAAAGAAAAAAAAAGATTCTCTTTCTCACGGACCCATTTTCCTCCGGACTGAGTGGCTGTCCGGTTGTGCGCACACCACACAGCTTCTCTGGCTAACTACCTGACAAAACACAGAGGTACCACAGAACCCAGGCAGCCTGTTAGCACCGAGATATCAAAACGCCAGCCTGGTGAATCAGCTCTTGTGTGAGGGGTCCTGAAAGCACTGCTCTCCTCTGAGTCACAGCACCAGGTCTGTCAAGTGGCTCTGCCAAAGACAAACCTAGAGAAAAAGAGGATAGCTTTCAGGAGAGAAGACGTGAGAAACAAATGGCGGAGGCGGCGTGTGAGAAACGGCTCGACACGTGGATTCCCGCAGGGAGACTCTCAAAGCCATCGCAACAACTGAAGTCTATTAACAAAAGTAAAAACCGAAGTCACAGTTCAGTTTTCACAAACATACAGTGTAACAAAAGAAAACACATCAATGTAAACTTGGCACCGAAATACTGCCGTAAAAACTATATAGCCACAGACAGAAGAATCGGCACAAAGATGGTTATTTGTGTTTGTACCACCTCATCTTTACACTCAGCTTCACCACCACTGGAAACTTGCAGCACAGTTAACACTGTAATATTTTTTACTATTAATGGTATTTCAATGTTCCCCTGTTGAGTTGTTGTGCATTAACCTGACTCCTCCAGAAGTGGAAAACTCATGTCAGTGTTTTAATGTGCCTTCCGTGATAAATCTAAAGATCACCCCATGCTTTTTTTGTGTTTTACACTCCCTGTGTCACTAAGTGCTTCCTGGTTTCACTGTAGACAGATTGCCTCTGCTTGTTTCTGTGGATGAGCAAATAAAATCAATGAATCAATAAATAAAAACAATGTTGTTTCCTTCCTCATGGATTTCTGTTCAGTCAAGGTCTGATATCAGCCTGATGAAGACAGCTTGACCGCTCGCTGTCCTTTCAGGACGTCAGACGCCGCTGACAGACGGACGGACAGCTGGGTCTGACAACAGAGGGCGGAGGAGAGAGTGGATTCAGAAGCACCGCTCACATCTGACTATCTGGATTCCCTATTAGAGTCTACAGCAACAATAGCAGCTTGAGGCACAGCTACAGTAACATTAGTAAATGCTAATGTCAACATGATATACAAGCATGCTAGCATGATCACCGTGGCACATGCTTGGCCCTCAGAGCAAATACAAACACACAACGGAAGTGTTTCCAGGGGACACTAAAAAGTGATGAACTTGTTGTTCAGTGCTTTTTACTTCAAAAGTCACAATTGGGCATCGAACAATAAGTGGTTCAACAGAGAGAGAGAGAGAGAGAGAGAGAGAGAGGTTGATATGAAGCAAAGCCCTCACACATACCCCTGCTTGTTCCTCTTGGAAACACTTCTGTTGTGTTGTGAGCATCTGCAGCTCATGTGTTGTCAAACTGATGACGATGTTTTCCGAAGTTGTTTGTGTTTTGTCTGTATGTATTTTCTTAAGCTGCAGTGTGTTGAGCTTTTAGGGCCACCGTACCATTGTTTCCATCTTACTTCACCTTATCTTTAACATGTTAGCATTTTAACAGTTGCTAATTAGAGCTGATGGGAATGTCATCAGTTTTGCATGTGTTTAGTCGTAAAGCAATCAACAGATCCAGGATCAGCAGAAGATTCATCGTGTTTACTGGTTATGGTCAGTGCTACACCGAGCCGCTGACACTTAGGTCGTCTCATGTTGGGCTTGAAGATAGATTTAGAACAGAAACATAGCACTAATACCTTACCTTTATTGCTGGTTATTTATTTCTACTTTTATTTCTGGTTTTACTAACTTCCAAACATCTCCTCTGTTTGAGTATCTTATGCTGTCTTTATCACTCTGTCGTTATCTTTGCTTTCCGATCTTCAGTGTTTCCTCAGTGCACATTTATGAGATTCATGAAAGCGGTTCCTCAGTTCCTGTTTTATCCCGTCTTATTTTTATTGTTTTTATTTATTACTTGGTCATGGATTGTTCTGTGTGTAAATGGGTGTGTGTGTGTGTGTGTGTGTGTGTGTGTGCGTGTGTGATGGGGGCGGGGGTTTTATTGCTTTTAAAGCGCTCTGTGTTACAGTGTTTGTATGAAAAGTGCAAATAAAGTGTGATTGATAGATAGATAGATTGATTTCACTTTTGACCAAAGGGGTGGACTGACCCACCGACTGACCCCGGACCACCCCCAGGTGTCAGTCAGCCTTTAAACACCTCTACAGCAGAGAAAAGAAATATGTCTGTGTAGCGACCTGTGGAAGTTGTTACTTTATAGAAGTAGAAACAAGTTGCCAAGCGAAAGCATCATCAGGATCTGGGTTGTTCGTCACAGACCTTCACAGCTGTGACACTTGCTCTCAAAGTGCACTCAAAGCTGAATAGTGTCTCTGCCACCTGTTAGGAAATCATTAGGCTCAGTGCATGTCATTCACATAGAGAACAGGTTGTTGTTCTTTGTCCTCTTAACTTTTCTTTGCCCCCACAGCCTCTCCTCTTTCTCAATGTTGCTCCCTCTTGAGTGAAAAATAAGATCCTCCAAAATGTCAAATTTGATGCAGGGACACAAATCATTACTGTCTGCTTTGTCATCCTCATTCTTCTCCGAGCACACAGCGTATTAGATCAGGAGAGGCTGAACACTGGCTGGTTTTGAAATGTTGTCTGGTGTAGTTGACAGCAGTGGATTGTTGCACTTTGATTTCATTAAACTGCGGAGACGGTGTAGCCGAGCATCACACAAAGGGAAGAGTAAGTCATTGTTATCTGCTCTTATTTTTCACAATGTAATCTGTGGAGGTATCTGGAGTTGTGAGAGGTGGAGAGGCTTTTGTGAAGAAATGTGGCTGTTATTTATCTAATAGAAATTTTTTGGGGGGAATGTGTTTGTGAGACTTAGAGCAAGTAAAAATGTGTTTTTGTGTGTGTGTGTGTGTGTGTGTGAGTCTTTATCACAAGCTGTTTTCAACGCATGCCTGTCAAAGCGCAGCGTATGATCTTACCAACAGCTCCAGATGGAGTCTGCTGGTGGGCACAACGCCTTCCCCACGTTAATCTGATAACTCCATTTGACAGACTCAGGAAAGACTTGCAACTTGACTTCAACCAATGACACGTCACTTCACCTGGACTTGAGCCTCTGGACTTGAAAACAATTGATTCCTTATATGAAAAAGCTGTTTCCTTTGCATTGATTTATTTGTGGCGAGATGCCACAATATCAACACTGACGGCCACATAGTGATTTTGTATTTCGTCATTTACGGTCTCTTGCTTCTTTGTCCTCTCCTCTGCTCTCTGCCAGGGGCGGGGCATTTACTACATGGTCCACACACACACACACTCACGCACAGACACACACACAGCTTCACGCTGAGCCTGTGTGTGTTTGTGTTTGAGAATCTGTAATACAGCTGTGGTTCTGTCCGTGAGAGTGCTGTGTGTTAAGATCAGAAGAAGCCCCCTCCCCTCCTCTGTCACTTCAGGAGAAACATGATGTTTCAGGCAGTCTGAAAAGAGAGATGTTTTTTTTTACATTCAGTTATTGGTCTAATTCATTTTCGACTCTCCTGCAAGGCCTATGGCCTCTCTTGTAAAAGGTTATTGTGCAGAATAATAAGTGTGACTGAATCCAAGCCAAAGATGTAAAACACTCTGCAGTTTCAGTTCAGTTTTTCAGATTTCTGGCAACATATAGGTGAAAGTCAGTTCACTAGAGCTCATCATGTGGAAATCCAGCAACAACAGCCTTGGTCAGAAAGCAAACTGAAAACCAAGGGACCGCTCTGCCAGCGATGCAGAGCCGGGGTTGGATTTGTGATCTGGAATGAACGGCAGAGCGACCAGATGGAAGCCATTCCTGAAAAAGAGACACATGGCAACACGCCTCGATTCTGCAAAAAGGCTTGTGAAAGGCTCTGAGAGCATGAGGCAAAGCATTCAGTGATTAAACAAGACACTTGCATGAAGGGAACAATGAGGGGAGAACTACAACTACATAATTTATTGGACTGCAGCAGCCAGCGGGGCCCTGTTAATGCAAATGTCTATGACTGACTGACTGAGTGATAGAGTTGAGTGATCAAGTTACACCACTGGTCTGCCAACCAAGTGTTGGAGTTTCACCACTGGTCAAAATTAACTAGCAAATCAGTTTCTATTAGGGGGTGTTCACAGTCTGCAGTGGTGCCAACTTTGTATATTTGTTGCTAAATTTGGAGGCTTTATTTCTGAAAACATCTAGTTTTTCTATGGAGTAAAACTGTGAAAATAACCTTCAGTTCTTTAACCAAACTGAAATTAAAATTTGACTTCCTTTAAAACCAACCATATTTTCTCACAAAGCCTTTTAGCCTTGTATTTAGACATTGATTAGCTTTTAAGGAAAATTTAATCTAAAGTAATTCTCTTACTCGACGAGTTATTCTGTCATAACAATTATCATCAAACACCATAAGCATCGTCACGGTGACATCAATGTATGGTGACATTATTACTCCTGTTTTGAGGTCATGTGACTTGGAGGAGAACGAATAACAGCATCTTTTTGGCAGGCTTTTTAGTGTCTCTGCATTCTCACTCCGCCTGTGTGTGTGTATGTGTGTGTGTGTGTGTGTGTGTGTGTGTGTGTGTGTGTGTGTGTGTGTGTGTGTGTGTGTGTGTGTGTGTGTGTGTGAGACGGCATGTTGTATTTTTAATACCTATGTACAAAGGCCAAGCCAGAGATGGCAACTCTAGCGGATTACCCAAACCCTCAGCTAGGGTGAAAAGAGGAACAGGAGAGGATGATGGGAGGGAAACCGTTGTAATTACAGCACAACACAACTGTTTCTCTCTCCTCCTTACTTGCTCTCTCTCTCTCTTCTGAGTAGTCCAATTCCTACCCAGCCATTTCTTTTGCTCATGTGCTTTTTAGCAGACTTGTGAAATGTTGCATTTCCAGTGATCAAGGCTCTGAACACAGAAGCTTTAGCTAGTTTCCATTGAAAGTAGTTGTTTAGAGCAGTTTTCAACCACGTCCTCAGTTTCACACACTGACCACACATGGGTATGAGTCTTCAAGTTAACTGATGCTCAAGAATAGTCGAAAAGAGATAAATATTTAATGAATATACTGCTGGTGGCTGGCTACAAGAATCTTACCAGGAAATGGTCATCACAAGAGAGCCCAACTCTGAATGTGTGGACGGAAATTACAATGGACTTTTATAAAATGGAGAAGATAACAGCATTTGTGAACCATAAATTGGAACAATGTATCACATATTGCAAAAAAAATAATTTACTATGTAACGCCATATAGGCCTGATTTTATTTTCAGAAATCAATAATTTTGTTGTAATTTTGTTGTGAACTCCTTCTGTTCATGGATCTTTTTCATTGTCTTTTTTTTTTCCTCTATATGTTTACTCTGTTAAGAAGTATTCTGAGATCTGAGACGAACACAAGCATATGTCATGTACATTAAATGTGAAATCTGAGATACATTGTATGGAAATATCTGTTTGATGCTGAATGTAAAAAAAATAAATAAATAAAAAATGCAAAGAAGTTGATAAATAATTGTAATAATAATTGAAATCCTCCTAAACCACAAAAACTAAATATGAGCACTTTTATCTAACATTACATAACATAACAGCTAACATTAGCTGCTAGCTAATGTGATTTTATTACTTGTTGAGAGTGCCTGGTGAGCATAGTAGTCCTCAGACATCTCAACCGTTCAGTGGCTCATCTTCTCCCCTGCCTGAGCAGCAGGGATGTTTTCAGAGTGATGCAATGAAAATATAGCACATGTCATGCACACATGGGATATATGGGACCTATAAGTGAGCGGACTTTGATGCATAATTTGAGTGTACCTGGTTTTACAATGGTAAATCCTACATGGCTGAGACTGTGAGATTGAGTATATCAATGGCTGATGGATTGATGCAGAGGAGGAAGTGCAGGGAAACCATGCAGAGCTGCTAAAAATTTAAACAAGCCTGGTTGATCTAAACTATTAATTTAGGGTAGTGCGCAGAAAAATGGTTCAGGATTCCAAAGATTATTATTAATACGCCTGTTGGGACCATATTTTGAAGACATCAATCAATTAGTACAGACAAAACAGTCAGTGCTGAAAATAACAGAGATAAAGACTCCTCTGAAAACACAAATTAAAACAAACATAACACATAAAATATGTGTAAAACTTGCATGTGTAGTAAGACAGCATATATTTTAATATATTTTACCTCACATCAGATGCAAATGCTCTGGTGTTTGTTTATGTGACAAAGATAATAATTATGAATATCCAGCAATCTCACATCCAAGTAGTATCTGAAATGCATCAGCTACTGTCTGCACTTATGCCCCATGAGTCTCCTATGTAGCAAACACTATATAGTGGGTGAGTAAGTAAGTGGACAAGTGGACAATCTGAACAAAGCTTATTTCTTGTCAAGCATCCCAGAGACTTGTTGTCACTGTGAGCAGCAGCTAGTAGCTAGAAACTAAAATCACAAATTGTAATTTTCACAGAGCAGTTCATGTACGGATTAAACAAGGAAAATAAGGAATATTCATTTAGAAGGGCTTTTTTGAACTGAGGATAGAGGCAGGCTAAGTGTTTCCAACTGCTTTTAGTCTTTATGCTAAGCTAATCACCTCATTAAACAGACAGTTATTGAATTAAACCATAATTTTTAAACTTTGAAATATTATTTAAGCAAAGTTCTAGAACAGCTCCTTGTTCAGCTTCAGACAATATTTAACCTTGTAGAACATTTCAGATCTTTGCCCTCGGGCCAGGAGAGACCAGGACTTCTCTACTCTTTGCAGACGATGTGGTTGTGTTGGTTTCAGCAGACACGCATGTCGAGTGTGAACACAGGGGTTAAACACATGGGTTAGTGCAGTGGCAGCATTAAGGTGCATGTTGTACGGAACTGTTCTGGTGTAGAGGGAGCTGAGTCGGAAGGCCATTGACATTCCAGCCCTCACCTCTGGTCATCGTTTGGTGGTGACAGAAAGAATGAGATTGCAGATGCAAGCTGTTTCCTGCACTGTGGCTGAGCTTAGAGATATGGTAAGAGCTAGCTTAGATAGCTTGAGCTACCCCACACACACACACACACACACACACACACACAAACACAAACACACACATACACATACAGGACAGACCCTGAACACGTCTCAGCTGGCTCTGTTTTTACCTTAACTTTTAAATGATCTTAAATGATACTTCAAACCATCTTTCAGCACAACTTAAAAATGTATTTTGAATTTTTTTTTTTTTTAAACAGCATTAATCAGCAGTCATCATTAGGGAAATTGCCTTCCATATCTAATTCAATCCATCATAATTTATGTAAATAGGAGCCTATAAATCCCTGGTTTATTCTCATCCCTGCATGCACTTCCTCTCCCCAGCCCTTCCCCCTGTCTCCCTCGCTCTAGCTCTCACTTTGAGTCTCAGTCCCATCATTATCACTGTCACTCTCTCTTGCTCTGTCACATCCTCCAGTCTCTTTCTTTTGTCACTTCAGTTCACTGATCACTCTTTCATGCATCCGTTTTTCTGGCTCTCGTTTCTAATTCACTGACCCACCCCCCCTCACTGGATTCCCTCCTCATTCGCCTCTACTTGTCTGCTTCTGTGCCCTCATTGGTGCCCCATAAACCCTGCGTGCCTCCATCCACATCTCTCTTCCTCTCTCTGTCTCTCCGTCTGTTTCCCTCCATCCCCTATTATGAGGAGAGAGCCGAACGGATTTGGGTTTTGTTGCTAGTCACTGTACGGTCATCAGAGTGTGTGTGACTGAAACAGTGCCTGCATGTGATTGAGTGTTTGTCTTTTTTGACTTATTTGTGCATGCACTCAGGGTGTGCACGCACATGAGCTCATGTGTGTGTTTGCTTTATCAGATGGAGCTCTTGGCAATCTGTTGCATCCTTCCTGTTTGAAGCTAGTGCATAAGAAGTGGGCCATGTTTGCAGGATTGACTCATGTAAATACTGGAATCTAGGGTGGGCCTGAACATCTGTACTCGCTGATTCCCAGGCTTATAAACCCTATATAATCCAAACCAAATCGTATGTGGCTCCTTTTTAATTATTAGCAAGCAGTTTCAGTGACCAGCAGTTGGAATCAGCTGGTAGTCACTATTCTTTTATCACTATCTTGATATGGAGCTTGAAGGTTTTTAACTAACCTTGGATATAGCAACAATTGACAAACAATCCAAACTCAAGGTGCCTGGTCTTTAAAGCTCCATATTTTCCTCTTCTCCTGTGTTTTATTTGAAGTGTTGATCCATAAGAAGATATATTTGTGGTTTTAAGAACCAAAAACCATCTCAGTGTAGTTTTAGATCTCCACTCTCAGGCTTCTCTCTGGAACTCTAGTAACAACAGGTCATCAATCAGAATAGTAAGCCAATTAGAAGAAAGGAGGCTCTGACCCTCTCTTCTAATTGGGGCATGGTTACGGGGTGGTGACTGCTTTGTTGTGACATCACAAAGTTCCAGAAGTCCTGACGGCTGGTTTTAAGGCTCAGTTTCTGAATACAGGCTGTGTGCATTTCTCTGTGGACTGAGGCTTTGATACTTTCATAGTATTGATATAGAACCTAGACCTGATCTATAATCAAACAACACATGGACAGAGACCTTTATAATATATGGACTAATAGACTTCTATGATAAATATATTTATAAATGGTTTATTTAATGAGTGTTTATTCTGTTTTGGTAAATCCATTTTTAAATCTGAAGTATTTATTGATGGATTAATAGTTCATTTATGAATTCTTTTTACATTTCCTATTGTTAACGCCTATTAAAATATGAAATTAAGGAAATGCTCTTTTACTTTTCCTGCTGCAGAAAGTTGATGCATAATTTAAGAGTGTACCTGGCTTTACATCCACATTCAGAAGCAATAGCAACTCCTGCATGGATGAGACTGTGAGTTTGGACACATCAATGGCTGATGGATTGATGCAGGAAGTAAAAAGGAGGAAGTGCAGGGAAACCACGCTGAGCCTTTAACAGCTAAACATTTAAACAAGCCCAGTTAATCTAAACTATTTATTTAGGGTAGTGTGCAGCAAAGTGAAACAGTGATTCACAGGCATGGTGCATAAAAAAAGATGAAGATAAAGGGTTTGTGCAGGATTCCCAGGGATCTCACTTAGACATAAACATTTTGGAGAATTTCCACCGTGAAAAATAACAGGAGCATCATTCCCTCGAGCTACTGCAGGAGACACACTAACAGCACACAGGGATCTGTTCTCGTCTAAATGCACAGCAGAGACATTCACACAACACTCATTCATATTTAAACAGTTCATTGCCCCGTGGTTCCCTCCCTTTCGCAGTTGAACATCCACAGCTGAAGTCAGTTTTTTTTTCTTTAAGTTCAACAAAAGCACAGCATGAAATTGTCAGAAGTGGGTTTAGTAGATACAGAGGGCGATATGGTGATTCTCTCCAAACTCTGCTGCAAAATTATGAAATATATCTGAGGGTGCAAAGCATCCACACATATTGGCACACCCACAAAGCATCGTCTTTGACCCCTCTCCATGACACATCAAAAAGAAACAGATTCTATCTCTCTGCTCGTGCCCCGATGGAGAAAACACAGCAGCTCCATCTATATTTTAAAGCCGAGAAGCTTAGCAAAACTGTTAGCTGAAATGATGCTTGTTAGGGAGGCCTCAAGTGTCGTACAACTTTAAAATCCTTGTATAATTAAGAGCCACTCAGTGATTCACACGATGGCTCGCTTGACTACCACTAATTGCGAGCGTTTCGAGGTCCTTTGCATGATGTTTGGAAAGTGGAGCGATGGGGTGAAAGAGATGGATGAGGTGAGAGATGCAGAGAGCAGTGAAGAGAGGCTGACAGATATCACTTTGGTGTCACAGATAAGTATCTGCAGAGGGGGAATAGTAATAGAGGTTTTTACTGCAAATCAGCCCTTATAAAATCCGGTTAATACGAGCCAGAGATTATTCGCAGAGAGGTTGTTTGACTCCGTTGCAAAATGTTTTGGTCACGCTTTACTTTAGGCTTCTGGAGTTCTGAGTGCTCCAGAGATACTGAGTTAACTACTGCATATGATGTTCGAATGCAGGGAAAGTGCTGACTTGTGCCACCGGATTAGCACAAGGATGAGCTGAGGAGGAGACTATTAGAACAATGTTACACTTTGGAACGTGGTCAAGTTTGAGGTTTAGTGCTGTGAATATACAAGGATCACTGCCTGTGTAATGGCACACCATATAAAAACGCATGGCCAGAAGTCTGTGGATAACTAACCATTACACCCATATGTGATTGGATGTCATTCCAAACTTTGTGGACATTAATCTGCTACTGTGTCAGGCCTCCACTCATCTGTTACAGCTTTCCACAACATGAAACTTCAAAGTGACAACGGACGACAACCCACCTTTACCACTTCCTGGTCTTCACTGGAGGAGTGTCATGTGACCAAACATTGTGAAAATATGACACATATGACTTTCTCCAATAGACTATCTGTGTGTATACCAAGCTACACTTTATTTGTATCTGTGTGTGTGATCTTGGAGGCCGGGGACAGACAACAGGGATCCCAGAAAATACAGCACTTATCAGAAATGATTCACAGCAGATGAAAACTATGGACCCATCTAGACTTGTCATCTCAAGTATCTTGTATCTGGAACAAATTCAGGCGAATTGAATACACTTTCATTTACACTACAGTTTGTGTCTCTGATAGTCAGCTCACACATTTGATCACATCCTTCTTTCCCTCTGTCTAAGCTCCAGTGTGGCGTTAATGCATCTGTAGCTGCTTTACAGTTTATGTACAGATTAGTTACAACCATATGAGGTAGCTAGCTAACAATGACTGCCCATAAAGTAACACACAATAGAGTTGGATATATTTCCTGTATAAACAACCTTATTACATATATCAGAATACACTATAATGGAATAATCTGTAGCGAGATCTAAAATTAGATACATTTATATCCATTAACAGCATCTTAAGAATGTGGTGAATGAGAGATGTACTTATTTATCTCGAGAGGCCATTGAGTTTAAATTGGTGGCATGTGGTATATCTGGTGTTTTATGTTTCATGCTCTATTTCAATATGTGGTGAGTTTGCATGGCTGCTATCTTGGCCAGGTCTGTCTTGTAAAAGGTTCACTCCCCCCTCCTCAGTATCAGTGTAGAGGACTATATAGTGAGCTCATGGGTAAAATGAAAAAACACTTTCTGACACTGTGTAATTTTCTCTGCACCGTGTGTCTGTCTATCAGCATGAGTGCAATGCATGATGGTATATATTGATGGGTTAGAGACCATCGGTTGTACACTACCTTTCATGATGCATTGTGGGATACTATGATTCCACTATATAAAGCATGATAATTCTAGCTATAAATTTGGACAGATCTCAATCTTACTCTATAGTCCACTATAGAGCGAGTAGCAAGTGATTTCGGACACAGCCTTTGTTTTTTATCTCAATAGGACTTCTTGGTAAAATAAAGGAAGTAAATAAAAACTATATATTGGTGACTAAGCATCAAGAAACTGCAGTACATAAATGCCAAATTAGATGTGAGGTCATTTAGAAACAGTGTCTCCCGAGTTGATTGAACTGCAAAAGGATCCAGTGGGTGGAGCCTTCATTGTCCAACGTATCCCAAGATTCATTGTGCACAAACATGAAAGCAAACGACACTGACAGAGAGTCAGACGATTACACTGTTAAATATAAGTATTGGGTTTCAGCTCAGTTACAGTAACGGTACAGCTGGATCCAAGGATCTTAAAACATCCAGTTTTGTGAAAAAAAAGTTATGTGTTGTCAAGGTTGCTAGGCGACAGGAACCACGCTTTGTGACGCAACAGTAAGGGTGGGCACAGCTGGTGACACGAAGTGAAAATCCTCCTTAGACCAGACCATCTGATTTCAGTTCGGCCTTCGCAGTCTATGAGGGGCCACACCTTGATAGACCATGTCTGAACTGAGACTCATGTCTAAAATGCCATCTCTGAAGGCATTCAGGTCTTCCTTAACTGAAACAAAGGATGCTAGCTCACACCCCGGCCATATATATTCTACTGCACATAACCTCCATTACAATCCTGATTTTTAAATAACAATAAGGAACTCTCATTTCTGGCCGACTCCATCATCTCATTTGAAATTGTTAAGAAAATGATTCATTACTCCAATTGTGAGTCGTGCCACATCATGCAGAACAATCAGAGGCATTGATTGAAGCAACGGAATAATTAGGCCCTTCTCTGGTGGATTAAAGATGCTGTGCTTCCTACAGATCAATTACATCTCTTGAAATATCAAAGCCGCTGGAGCTGATGGAGCTGGCCGTAGCTGCCTCGCCTGCTCACTCCCTTTCATCCAAAATGCAGTATGAATATGGATTGTTGAGAGAGCGGAGTGAGGCATTGCGGGAAGAGTTCCCCACCGCGCTACTGTGTAATGATTTTGCAGCAGCATTGGTATGGATGGACGACGGGCAGAGCGGCACAGCAGAGCGGAGCCGGCCACAGAGCGTGCAGGTGGTGTGCGCAGGCTGTGGTCATACATGTAATCTCATTCAGCCAGAGAGAGAGCCATGAAAGATGTATGACCCCACACAGCGGTCAAGGACCAGCACATACAAAAACACACACACAGGGACATAGATACACAGGCAGAGATACAGCATGAGCAGAGGCATCACACAGGTACAGGGCTCAGTGTTATGAGTATCAATGCTGCTGCTGATATTATTGGATTGATGCTGTTTTCTTCACAGGATAAAGGAAGATTTAAAGGATAGGAGGATTTATATTGTTAATAATTGTACTTGTTAATCATGAGCATGAGCAGTCAGACAGTCAGACACATAATAAACACAAGCCAAAAAAATTCAAATAAAAGCAGATGTAAAACCATCCATCAAAATGCTTCTTGTTTATAGACTCACCTTACATCACCTTGCATGGTAGTTGTGCAGTGAAGGGATTATTAGCAGCAGTTCAGGTGGACTCATTTCAAAGGAGCTTTTTGTAAGCTTTGCCATTGCGAGATACAGTACCTAGCGTTAGCATTATGAGCTGTTTATTCACCAGTCCAGAAGAAGACATTGTGAGTTCAGCATCAAACTTCATTCCTTTACTCACCAACATCTGTCTCCAGACGTGGAAAGAACATCACATCTTTTCACCTCTCTTTCTTTCAAATAGTAAGTCACTAAGCTCCTAAAAAAGGCATTTGCTCATAGGGTGAATTATATTATTATAACCTTTTGAATCATTAAGACATCGATGGCCGAAGTGAGAGTCACCACCACCTGCTTCTGGCAAGAAACCACATTCAGCGACGGAGAAAACTTATAAACAGACCCTTTGAGTTTTACCTCCAAATAAAATAAGTGAGTTGCAAAAAAAAATATTTTATGATTAGTCAGTTTCTTCTAATGTGTACAGCAAGAAAATTAACTGATCCCAGATTTGCTGTCTGGTAATTCGATTTAAAACAACATTGAGAAACATGTACAAAACTGAAATGCCCAAATGCCCACAAGAAATTGACTAATCATATGATATTATACATAATTCTTTCTGCGACTAACTAATTTTATTTGAAGTTAAAACTCAAAGGGTCTGTTTTCCCTTTTTGATTGGTAAGTCAGCCTGATCTCCAGAGAATCCGTTGACAGTTGGATCGATAGTGTTCAAGTCATTTAGCAAGTAAACATATGAAACATTTGCAGGTTGTAGTTTTTCCCAGTGTGATAATTTGCTGCTTTGCTTTCATTAAAAAAATGAAACAGGTTTTTAAAGAGATTTTTGCAGTGTCTAGACGTCATCTTGGGCTCTGGGAACATGTGCTTTTTGCCCCCTTTTTTATAGACTAAACTTTTGATTGACTTACGAAAAGATCATTATTGACATATCACATTTCACTAATTGCATCCATATATCCATCATTAAAAGTGACACATAAATCCTTTCTAATAAATTATAAACGGCCACTGCACCTCTCCTTACTGCCCCCTTCTTTTTTTCTTATCTGTAATTTCTTCTCCTCCGCAAAAACCTTGTTGTCATCAAGACTGGAGGTTTGCAGGTGACACACCATGTAGGGTAAGGTAGTAAGTCTCTAGGAAATTAATGTAGGTCAGTGTAATGTCCTCTGAAGTGATGGAAACATGCCTGTGTGTGTGTGTGTGTGTGTGTGTGTGTGTGTGTGTGCGTGTGAGTGTGTGCGTGTGAGTGTGCGTGTGTGCGTGTGCTTGCGTGTGTGTGTGCGTGTGTGCGCGTGTGTGTGTGTGTGTGTGCGTCTGTGTGCGTGTGAGTGTGCGCGCGTGTGCGTGTGCGTGTGTGTGTGTGTGTGTGTAAGGGAGAAGACAGAGGGTGAAGTAACTTTACCTGGCAGACGCAGACAGGCACAGACAGATGCTGAGGCTGAGAGAGACAAAGGTCACGGTACGAGACATTTGTGTCACAAGAGCCATTTTTGTCTGATTCAGCGGACGTTGTCTGGAGCTGCCCTTTCAAACATGCAGCACACAACCAGAGACTGTCTGTGTGAGACGCCTTCTGCTACTGCTACTGGAAACAGGTGAGGTGTAGGTGAGGGGTGACGCCTGGGGAGAGCATGCAGGAAAGGTTAAAGAAACATCATCACCATTCCCACTCGCTCGCTGCTGAATTCTGTAGACTATGAACGACTCTAGTCACACGCCGGCTCTGTTGGACATCGCACAGACTTTACACTTCCTGTACAAGGTAAAGTCTCTCTGAATGATTGCGTTCTTATGAACTCGCCTTTTGCCTGTGTGTCATGTGACTGAAATACTCCACCCATACTCATCAGCTGCAGCAGCAGCACCCAACTGGTGGACTGCTCTGCCTGCACCTCTGAGGTTTGCCAGTTTGCGATTCACCTGTTTAAAGAGGCTTTTGGATAAACTGCTTATATTTGACTGTGTCCCTGTGTAGTGTTTCTATGCAGACTGATTGTAATGTTTTATAGCTCTGTAGAGCGTTTAAAGGGCCCAGCAGGGAGCTTCCTTATGCGTTTTATTGTATCTCTGTGTTGTGTTTTCTGTGTTCTTCCACTGATCTTAATTGTTTTTGGCTCTGTGAAGCGCTTTGTGACTTTTGTCCATGAAAAGTGTTATATAAATAAAATGTGTTACTTACTTTACTATGACTCTGGAAACTGTACATAGTTTAGGATTCAGGTTCTCTTTTGTTCATCCTTCAGGGCTGAAGTACATCTGCACAAATGTAACAGTGCAAGTAATAGTACAACCAAACCAAACTAAAGAAACAGTGTGTTTGAAAGGAGAGATCCAGCGATGGAGTGAGAGAGAGAGAGAGACAATGGGGATGGATGGTTTTAAATACATTCTGGATGAATTGACCAGGTGCACCCAGCTGCACCGACACCAACTCCACCTAGCAGAAGCAGCAACCAAGGACAAGACAACTGTAGAGGCCACGGCAGAGCCAGAGGGCCGTCACATTATGATGGGAATTATTCTGCAGCTCTGCTCAGCCAGATACAGCTGTACTGTTGTGGTTCACTCTCACATCTCTCATGGCTTTGTTGTCAGCTGCAGCAGGTAGTTTTAAAAACCCACATGCTGCACACCAACTGCTGTGTATCAAACAGCAAGCAGACAATTAGCAGTTAGCTGGTGAGCATAGTGGAGCATTTATCAGCTATAGAGCCAAATATTTCCATCAGGAGCTGGTAGAGACCAAAAGGGAATACCGGACTTAGATTTGCCAGGTTGGCAAGAAACCTGACACCAAATGAATGATGATGTAGCTGCATGACTGCTTGATGTGTAAATAAGCAGTCTGCTGACTAGTTCACTGAGAGCTTGAACCTCTCTGTCTGTCAGACTATAAACATTTCCACAGAAGAGGAAGGGTTCGCTCATCCCCAGCTGCTCCATAGGAAGTGCAGATCAGACCACCACTGTACTGGGCAGCCTGCAGGTGTGCATGTGTGTATTTGTGTGAGTGTGAACAGAGTGTTTTCTGCAAGAAGAGAACTGTGGCTCTTAGTTGAACTTCTCTGAATGAATAAAGGTAAAAAAAACCCAGCATTTTCTCTTCAGAGTAATATTTGCTATAGTTCAATTTCTTGCACTGTGAAGTTGCTGGCAGCTGATAAAAGTCAGACTTTAAGAGAAAGAGATAAGTCCCTCACACACACACAGTTCATTACAAACTCTTGTCACTTTCACACGCTCACCTTGACTGGAGGCCTGTTTCAGAGCATACCAGAGACGCTACAGTAATAACATGTCCCCAGAGACTGATGAGACACACACCGACGTTACACAAAAGAACAGATGCTGCTGATTTGTTTCCCTCTGGCTGGTTTCTATTGTGTGTGCACAGACTCATCTGGACTGTTTTGAACACAGTGTCTAATGAAATATGTAATGCAAAGTCACGTGACCTTTTCATGCTCCATTACACTCCCGTTCACATGTCATCAGTGATGACACATCAGCAGGCATTATGTTGACTGATACCAAGTCAGTTCAGAGATGTAACTTCCTGTTCGTGCTCAGGAAATCATTTTGACGACTGCAAATTAATGATTCGCTGATTTAACTTTAATTCCACCCCATGGTGCAGTTGTACGTCCATATTGCCATATTACCATCACTGAGTCAGACCACACACTATCCCTCAGAGACAGACTCACAATGTTTATTTGTGTTTTGTAATTGATTTTTCTTGATGTTCTTTTTATTACTTTTATTTTTATTATCATCTAGTTTTCTTTCATTCATTGACAGCTTGTGGTCAGAGCTGGGAGGGCTCCCGATACATTAGCATACTTGTGGTACTCTACTTTGCAAATGTTTTATCCCTCCAGCTCTATCTAATTCTGAGTTGTATTTTGTATTTTCTTATTTATACAATAAATAATTGATCACAAAAAAACAAGATCACACACTGCATGCTGTTACGTTGTTTACCCGGCCAGATGAAATATTTCTTGTCTTCAAATAAACCAACCAAATCCCTCTTGTCTGTCTTCACGTTTCTTTTGTGCACAGCTGAGTGAACCTTTTTCAGATTGTTTCTCCTGGTTTCTGTAAATGGTGGTTCAGGCAGGTTGGGATCCAGACACTACAGGGACCTGGTTTTGCAGCTGAAGTAATAAAGACACTGCGATAACTGTAAAAAAAATAAAATGAAATGAAAAAACTTCACCATCTCGGTGATGGACAGTGTTTCCCCGTTGAGCTGCAGAGGACGGACAGAAACGAAACCTGTTCCAGGGTCACATGATGTGACATGAGACAGGGTCATAAGACAGAGGAAAAAAAGCACAGCTGGTGATGACTCTTCACATTACACAAAGACAATCAATCCATTGTTATTATAAAGATGTCCTCCTCAATACTCTCATCAGGAAACAGCTTAAAAGTAAAAATGTATGATCAGGAAAATAAATGTGAATTATAAAAAGTAACAACAATTCCACTGTAAAAAAAATGAACATATATGTCGTTCACTGTGGGACAGTAAATCATGGGTTTCTGAAAAGTGTTACATATGAAGCGGAGTGAACACTGCAGTCTTTCCCTCTGACATAAAGAGCAGCATCAAATGGAAATACTCAAGTAAAACAAATCAAAATGTATTCCAGTGCAGAATGTGAATAAATGTTCTCAGGTTGTTTAATTTACTGTGGAACAATAAATCACAGGCTTTTTACTTTAACGTTGCTTTAATGGGATTTCCTCTCTCTCCTACTTACTATATTTAATATATTTATATTTCAGGTGCTTTTTAGGAAACCATCCAAACTCCCATAATTCATAGTCACAGATGTATCTTCTACAAAGCTGTATACTACTATACACACTGCTTCTCTCTTTAGACTGCACAGTGTTTATGGTGTGTTCACCTTGTATTTATGCCACGGGTAATGAATTAAAACATGTGTTTTTGTGGTCACACTTTGCCCAGCCCACACTTTGCCCCTGAGAGCACAATAAAGGTTTGGAGCTTTTAATTGTAGACTGCAACCTTGTATAACAGGTTGTTTGAGGCCACAGGTAGGAAGGTTACTTTTAGATTATGTGGTGAACATCTGGTGTTGGAGAAGAGCAGAGGCAAGGACTGAGGAGCAGGAAAAAATCTGATACGGTATATCCATCTTCCTAGTGAAAATGAGACAGATATCAACCTCCGGCTTAATGTGACTGGACTGTTTGCTGTAACAAAAACCCTCAATCCTGCCCATTTAAGACCGTGTGTCTGAGGAAGCGTGTGTGTGTTTAAGAAGGTGTGTGTTTAGGCAAAGGGAAAAGGAGCATGTGGCTTGGGTTACAGCAAAGCCTGATTCTCTGGTAACAGGAGCTGAGTCTTCATCGCACAACGACAGGTTCCCACACCCTCCCATCACTTCACTGTGGTTCTCACACACTCCCCGTCTCCACTGTGGCACTCAGGTGACACCGTGCACACTGTCGCCTGTCATGGCCATGGAAATCATGCTCGCAAGTCTGTGTGTGTGTGTGTGTGTGTGTGTGTGTGTGTGTGTGTGTGTGTGCGTATGTGTATGTGTGTGTGTGTGTGTGTACTTGAACATGAAAAGCCATTTAAATAAATTTAAAAAGAACCAATCGCATCAATACAACACCTGAGCAGTAATACACAGACACACACACACACACACTGTCACATTGATTCATGCTCGGTTGTGTGTGCTCCTTGTGCCCTGTCCCAGTTTAACGTCACTCGTATTACAGGAATGGTTTCAGCAAAGAATAGTGAGCAGACTTGATTACTGGATGTTCTTGCCAGTGGCGCGTTGGTGAAACACACACACATGCACACAATCCTCATTGTTTCTTTTATAGTCAACATACACCTGGACACAGAGGAGGGAAGTAGGCCTGGTCATCACGTGACCCTGCAGCCAACGGCACACTGTATGTTTTGTGCACAACGCACATGTATGTGCACAATTTAAATACAATCAGAGAGCCGCTCTGTTCGATACACACACTTAGAGAGGATCCAATTGAGCAGCATTGTACTGCCTGACCGACACAATAGAGAATTGTTCTCTTTGTCATGAGTATTGCTCCATTCATTTGTAAGAGATGAGGTATTAAATCAAGAGAAAGAGGCTCAGAGACACAGAGAGGAAGGAGACTGAGAGAGCGACAGTGTAACACAAGTACTTAAAGATGATGTTAGTGATAGAGACCAGCTGTGCTGTTTGAGCTTCTGATTCTGTGAGATGAGAGGGTGTGAAAATCTGTGCAACCTCACCAGAGTGTGTATGAGTGTCAAAAAGAAAAGAAAAGAAAAGAAAAGAGGAGGCAAATCCAGCCTCTGGAGAAAGAGCTGCAGGCAATAATGAAATGACAGAACAGTCGAAGTGTAATGAATTTATATTACTAATTACTCAGCAGCAAAGTAATGAGTTATGTTGCTCGTTACTTTAGTTTGGTTATTTAGACACTGAGCTTTGACAAGCAGACAGCTTGTAGTGAAGAGGCCGGCAGGAAACAAAGGGGAGAGAGAGAGAGAGAGAGAGAGATGTCTGATCTACAGCAAAGCTCCCTGGTCCAAATGGAACTGTGGACTTTGTTTCTTTCTAACATGATTTCATTCAGCTGTTTAGATAAAGACAGTGATAGATTGATTGGACAATAAACACAAAGGCTAGCTCACAAGTATTTAATTAAACTCAAAGAGAAGGGTGCACAGAATAATAATAATATATAATAATATAATATATAACAATTATTAGGCTATGTCAGGCTTCTCTATATAATAATATGATAACTATATGTTATTTTAGCAGTTCAAGGCTAATAACAGCTGTAATAAATAATAACTCCATGACAGAGGGCTTTTGAAAAGTTATAATAAATGAAATTAAAGTGTAGTTTGACTTTCCATTTTCTTCTTTTTCTTCCGTGTGTGTGTGTGTGTGTGTGTGTGTGTGTGTGTGTCAATGACTGACTCGAGTCACAATAATTGGCTGAGCTTTGTCAGAATTGAAATGATTCTCAATAATTTATAGGTTATACATCTGGGTCCGGATAGGACGGCATCCAGATCAAGTGGATCCAGACCACGGTCCACCTATCAGTGACCTCTGGGCTACTGTAGATTGTTGCTTTACTTCATATTTTCAAACTATAGCCAATGTCTCAGTCCCACTGCTGTTATCCTGAACTCTGACATACTAGTAGTAGTGGAGCAGTATTGGGTATTACTACGACCGGGTACTCACATCTGAGACTTGTGTTGTACTGGCTTCCACACAAAAGGGGCTGTTACTCCACACACTAATTTAGCCAGCAAATTAAAGGTAGATGTCTGTGTGTTCTTTATTATAAAGCAGGTCTAGGTTCTTTATTAATATTGTGAAACCTACTGTATCTGTATCACAAAGTATCTTGTGATGTCACAACAAAACACATCTTGTAATTTCACAGTCAGCAGTCAGCCATGCCCCAAGCCCCGCCCACCTGGACCCACCATCCAACCTCGCAGGATTTGGTTTCTCTGTGTGTTTACCTGAAATCTGCTATATTTTTATTGGATCACTCAGAAAACAGCCTCCTCCATCTTCTGATGGATCAACACTTCAAATAAAACACAGGGGAAGAAGAAAATGTGTCCTCCACTCCAAACTCATAGAGTGCCGTACACACCTTCAGCTGACAGGCCCTCTGTTCCTAGTTACCACAGTTGCCAAGCTGTGATTGGACAATCACTGTTTGGAGTAGGGGTTTGGCGAACAGTCTGTTGTCTTTGATAGATTTAAGGATTTAGCTTGTGAAGTATGATCATCCCTGCTCAGTTCATTTCATCTGAAGAGCAGGTAAATCCAACATTTTGACATTTTATAGAAGACGTGCTGAAAAGAAGCATTTCAGGCACACAGCAAGTTTCTCATAGAAGAGATCACTTTTGTTGCCAAGTACAGTGCCAGTGTTTTTGCAAGACAATGATTGGACTTCCAGCCAAGAATAAATGGCTCAATCATCTCAATACACTCACTCTTCTTTCTTGTAACACCCATCCAAAGCATTCTGTTTTCAAGAACAAGGCCTTCTGTTTAATCTTTAGGGGAATTGAGGGCATTATACAGGAAGATGAGACCTCACTGTCAGACCGCCACAACCTGTTGGAAACAGATGGGCATCCTCTCCTGAATTCTGAAGATTTGTTTTTCTTGTTGTTTGTGTTTCCTACTCCAATGGAGCAGTCCACAAAACACATTCTTTCATATTCAAATTCTCATATGCAAAAGGCTAAAAATGTACCTTCCTAAACCTCTTATACAGTAGGCGACTAGAATAAAGGCCTGACCCCAAACAGCTGTGGATTTACCCAAAGTTCTGAGCACTGTCACCTGACGTCTCAGTGGCAGGAACTGACTGTTTAAAGTTTCTCTCAGACGTGTTAAACTCTATAAAAATCCTCTGCTATGATTCATATTTAGTTTAACATGGTTTTCACATATAAAAGCTGGGTCTGAAGCTCATCTCCTCTTACTTCCTGATTGATAAACCTGGATCAGGCCTTTAGCCCCGCCCACCACCTGCTTGCTCCAGGTGGACAGGTGAAAGAGCAGAGAGCATCAAGATGGTTAGAGGAGGAAACATCAGAGAGACTCAGACACATGTTTGAGCCTCAGTCAGACCCAGACTCAGATGAGGAGTCTGAGACCAGAACCAGAGACTAGCAGACGGATCAGAACAGTTAGCGTAGTTAGCATCTTTTACTTGTTTATGTTGTTTGTTAGCTTGAAACTGGCATAGGCTGACACAGTGTTAGCAGCTGTGCTAATGCTAACTCTATCTCTGTACTGACAAAGTTTCAGGTTTATTTAGCCCCGCCCCCCGTCCCCACAAGTTGACAGGATTGGTTCCTTAGGTTTGTGACGTATGAAACCCTGGCTGTCTGAATCTGTTTTTATGAGACTGTCATTGGTTCACTGCAGTTCGAGGTGGAAACACTCTGTCATGGGTCATTGCAGAAGGTTTAGGAGTCAGTCCAAGGCCACTTTTAAAGTAGTTGTCACTTAGGGATCAAGCTTTAAGTAAAGATCATGAAAGGTTTAGTTTTAATGCATAGCTGCTGGAGTCGCACCATCTGTGTTTGAGATAAAAATAAAAGTGTCTGCTTGTTAGAATCTCAGCTGCCACTTCACAGATGCACAGATTCAGAAAATACCTACTGCTTTGTTCTAATCACTTATGCACTGTGATCTCATACTGTCACACACACACACACACACACACACACACATACAACCCTACGCACCTAGGATTTAGCTGGCTGGCTTAACCTGAGACAGCCCGTTGATAAAGCAGTGAGATGATGTATAGCCATAATGATAGTAGGCTAATACTCTCTGAATCCTTAATCAACGCCTCGGCCGGACTATTCCATGGAGACATGGTGGATTAATATGCGAAACACTTTGTCCTGCTGAGCCTGATCCCATCTCTTCTTACCTCTTTACACCACTTCACCCCTGACCACCGTGATGAGCCCGTGACTTGCAGACAAAAGAGACTAAGACAGTGAAATTATCATGTCAGTCAGCTCGACAGAAGCAAGGGAAGAGAACAAAGCACTTCATCGCTGGTGGATGATGCCTGTGTTAAAGGAATTTGTCTGTAATACTAAGTCTTTTCTAATTTTGAAGAATCTGTTGGTTTATAGCGACACTCACAAGCACTTTAGGAACACCTGCACACCTGCTTATTCATGCAATCATCAACTTAACCAATCAAGTAGCAGCAGTGCAGCAGATACAGGTCACACACATCAGTTTCTAGAGTTTGTAATCAGAGTGGTACAAAAACAGTTGTGTGGATGAGAATGATGAGGCTGCAGTGGACACAGGCTCACCAACACTGGACATCTGAAGACCGGAAAAACCTAGCCTGGTCTGATGGATCTGGATCAGAATCCCGCAGAATCTGGCATCAACAGCATGAATCTTGTTCAGGACTATGTTCATCCCTTCATAGCCACAGTTCACCATCTTCTAATGGCTCCTTCCAGCAGGATCATGCTCCATGACTCAAAGCTCAAGCTGTCTCATCCTCTCCTCATCTTCCTCTTCAATGACTAACAGTCCAGAAGTTGTCATCACAAAACTGCTGTTTATTAACAAATCACTACACAAATGTCACAAGTAGTGTAGTTATATGACATGAATGTCTGGAGGAAGTGATCAGCTCCTTCAGTTTAGTCAAACTACTAATACAACACTCTGAAGAAATCTCTTATAGGAATAGTATGAATCTTAACTCCAGCAGTGACATCAATGTAGTAGAGAAAAAAAAATGACATCATCATATACAATATGAAAAAATAGTCAAATGAACTAAATTGTTCTGAAGTACAATACATGCACTTAGTGACATTCCACCACTGCTAGTGAATAATAGCTAGGCACGAAATGTCCATTGTGTTACATGTTGTGAAGACCCCTCCTAACTACGGCATATTGCCATGGAGCGCGTCCTGCAGCTGTTTGAAAAAAAGGTCAGTAGGCTGCGTGTTGTGTTGCTCTCCCAGCAGACAGCAGCCTTGCCTGGAGGAGGTTGTTGTCACCTGCCTCAGGCCGCCTCCACTCCGCTGGCTGGATGTTTCCGTGTGCGGTGGTGCTCCCTGTGAAGCTCGGAGGAATATATCTGATGTTCCCTGAATTTGCAACATCCCTGTGTGGTAAGCAGTTGTGTAAAACCACACAGGCTTCCACAATGTGTACAACACTGTGCGGTCTGCAGTCACTTTCCATGAAGCTGAATGTGGGTCCTTCAAGCCTGGGAATGTCGGTAGTTGCAGACCTTCTGATCTGTACTGGAACTGGGATATATAAACACTGAGAAGATGCAAAATGCAGATGCATAATACACCCTCTATTAAATATATGATTGTTAATCTTTAATTTCATCTGTAAATTCTGATAAAACATTTGACCTGGAAAGTGGTGCAGAGGTGTTGGGGGCAGTGGGAAAGCTGTGTGTTGGTGACATCCGTGTCCGGCAGAGGGTGGTTGTGGATGCTCAAGAGTCCCATCAAGCAGCTTGGACCCAAAAATATTTTACTTCTCTTTCAGGTCCATAGGCCTCCACGTCCACCTTCATGAAAGGGTAATGGGCATCACATGCAGCCATCAGAACAAGTGAGTGACTCCCCTTATTATTACAAACATCACTATACCAGCATTCGGGAGGGTATTGATGGTGACATGCAGGAGCGGACTGAAACAATAATTCAGGCTAAGAATGTGACACCACACCAGGCCGCCCTCCAAACCTTCAGACCACTAATGTTGGAGGCGAACCCTGTTTGTTGATTTAATGGTTACCAGGCTAAGTTTGGCCACTATGTTCATCTAGGAGGAAATCCAGATTACAGAATACAAAGGTTTGTGACTGACCAACAAATATGAAAAAAATATATGTTCAATCATAAATATTTTTCATTGTTATTACAGGAGAAAGTGGAGGCTACATGGGTACTATATAGTCATAACAGATGAAAACCATAATTATACTAAACAATGCAATTTTTGGAGAAATTGCGATGCTGAGAAAACTCTGAAACTGAGCTTCATTGTTTGAAAAGCCAGCAGCTAACATTTGAAATAGAGCTGCAACTGTCTGTCTGTCTGTCTGTCTGTCTGTCTGTCTGTCTGTCTGTATGGAGTCAGTTAGACAGAAATGAACTGTCGAATGTTTCCTGACTAAAACATTTCCAGTGAAAACTGTTGAAATGTGTGTAAATCACTGTCTTGTATTTAGTGTTGGAGCAGTCTGCAGCTGAACTTTGACAGAAATGTCAGTAAAGTGGTTGATAAACACCGCAGATATCAGATTCTCTAATCAGGTGATTTGAATCAGCTTTGTGCCCCCTCCCTGCACTCAGAGGTTACCATGGTGATTTTAATTGCTTTGTACTGACTGAGACAGGGATTCAGTTGAAATATAGCTCTCAAACTCATGCTTACCAGTAAAATATTGTAACTGTTATCACATATATATTTTCTGAGAGAGGAGACTCTGTTGAGACCCAGTGATATAAAACGTTTGTGTGTGGTGCCGTAAACGTGGCATGTGCAGTGATTTTAAAACTGCCTGGCTTCCTGTTTCCTCCTGATTCTCTGCTCTCATTTTACATGAGAGTGAATGGGGCAGTTAGACGGCACTCCTGCCAATCTGAAGGGCACAGTCTAAATTCTGTGAGTCACTGTGTTTTGGTAGTCACATTGTCTTTTACCAGTTTCACCCCTTCTCCCACTCTAGCTGTGATGTCATCCACCCTAACCTTCTCCCATAGACACCCATTAAATGACTCATTTTTTTTTACTTGTTTGATTTTCTTTCTAAAATCTCTCTGATTATTGTTTTACCATCCTGCCACCATAGTGACAGAGAAGAGGAGTTGATAAACTGTTGACACACTCATCTGAAACACCTTCAGTTATACAGTGTGAGTGTGAGTTCCCCTGACTTTAGTCTCCCAGCTTACATAAAGCCTTTTGTTCTTTAAATCCATTTAGTATTGACAGGGAACCTTTAAAATAGACGCCAGAATACTTCTATACCTTATGAGTATCTAATAATACAATTATTTAATTCAAAATAAATATAATTGCTCATCAATCTACACTCAATAATCCATAATGACAAAGCAAAAACATGATTTTATCATTTTTGGAACATTTATTAAAAATTAAAAACTCATGCTCACTGCCATCTTCAGGTCTCTCCACAGGTGTTCTATAGGGTTTAGCAGGTCCACTCAGGGACAGTCAGACTTGTTGCAAAGCCAAGAGTATGTAGTGATTGCAAACCCATACACATGCGTGCCTTAAAGGCTTAAATTCGTTATATTCTTATATATATATATATATATATATGCATATATACTCTGGCTCAGTGAGGTGTCAGCTCAATAATGCACATGATCTGCACTACTTTGAAAAGGCACTGCAATGAATAGGCTATTCATTTTGTTTTCATCTCATCATCCTGACTAATTTGGCAATGTTCTGACAACAGTAGGTTTATTATGCCACATACGCTGTTTAGAAACCAACGGAGGGACGAACAATGGAAAGTTTGAAAGATAGGCGTATTGGATGGGCTATTCTTTACGACTTTGAACGTTGTGCCTGGACTTGGATACAATTACCAGACTATGATTTCCAACTGAGGAATGGGTGAGTAGATAATGCATTTTTCTTCCATCTGGACCTTCCAAGCAAACGCGAGGATTCACATTCAGAAACGATTCGACTTGGTGCTCTTGTCTTCCTGAAACGGGCCCAGATGTGCGCCACAGCCGTCATTCATCTGGCTTGTAGCCCACAGCTAACCCCCGAACACATTTCAGGCAGAGAAATTGTCCTTGCTGTAAGCGCTGCATATAGGCCCTAAAAATCTTACATGAATCGGCTTTAAGAAAATGTGAGTCTTTAATATGAGAGCAAGACAGTGAACAAACAGCAAAGAGATGCTTTTGTCCAACATGGCTGCGTATTTGGATGTTGTTCACTACTAACTCAGAGATAAGAACTGAATAGTAAATGAGTGGCACGCCTCTCTTCCTCCCTCCTGTCATCTCTCCTCTGTCCTTGCTTCCTTCCACTCTCATCTTTTCTCACATTGCTGTAGGGGCTAACGTCCTGTCTGGACTTGTAGAGTTGGAGTTCCCTCACGATACTGCTGCCTCACACACACACACACACACACACACACACACACACACACACACACATACAGGCTATACATGTGCGAGCAGAAACACACACATCAAAGCAACAAGATAAGTACAGACACAGCTTGACTGAAAGTGTGAGACAGTAGGTAGGAGGCGGTGGCCAGGAGGCAGAGCTTTTTCTCTCCAATTGTTTTTTATGGAGGTGATGGATGGAGATAGAACGCTCTCTTTTTATCTCACTCTCTCTCTCTCCCCACCTCACTTTGTTTATTTGTGACAGAGACTGAGAGAATGTGTGGGTGTGTGTCAGATAGTTTGTATGTAAGAGAGTGTGTGTGTGTGTGTGTATATGTGTGTCAGCCATGCTTTAAGACAGTCGTTAGGGCATATTATGAAAACATTTTCAAAATGCTGCATGATGGGATTCCCACAATTAAGGCGTAAAGGCAACTTCTGAAATAAGGACAACAACCATGCCTCAACATGTCAGGACTGTGCAACCAAGTTGCACCTAATTCAGAATAATGGACGACAAATGCAAGAAAACAGGAAGAAGTGTGGTGTGTACAACACAATAATATAACCTATGTGTTTTACACAATGCTATTAACTTTCTACTGTCATAAATGGCTGAAAAAGAATACAATAAGACCCACGGGCAATATACCATCAAAATGATAATAATTAATTAGAAATTATGTTTGTTTCATTGTCGTCTTTATTGCTTTATTCAATGTTCATTCAGTTTCATTTCATTCAAAAGAACGCTGTCTGATAACTTGTCACTGTCCTCTCTTTGATTCATGACTGGAATGTGTGTAAATAAATCAGAATGAAGAATCACTGGGAGCTGGTAAGATGGCTATGGATGCACATACAAATTTTCTAAAACTTTTGATGTGTGTGTCCTTTGTAAAAGATGTAAACTTGCACCTTACATTTCTCCCAAATTTGACCAAATTCAGAATCATTACATGTAGAGACTTAACTTTTTTTTTTTTTTTTTTTTTTTTGGGGGGGGGGGGGGGGGGGGGGTTGAGTAAATGTATTGCGTAGCTCACACATCTGTCGGGACTGTGCAGGACTGAATGAGTCAAACGTTGTCCTGCCTGAGGAACGAGCAGCTTCACTCTCAGTCTTGAATCAATGGAATTGTTTTCCCTCGCGTCCACTTCGAGTCACTGAGCTGTGTCTTCATATGTCTTTTATTTCATTTCCTCCATTTAATTTCTTTTGACATCTGGTGGTTCACATGAGATTTATTTATGTATTGAGTCATTTTTGTTTTTATGCTCTCCTTCAAACCTCTTTAAGATAACGCTGAAAGAGAGTTCACTTCAATGACTCTCATGGAGTTGTACAAACAGTCTTCCATTTCTTCAAACATGCAAACATGCTGGTCTCTTCGCCTGTCCTGATATGTTATGTACTGTTACTATGCAACTAGATACTCCAGGAGCCAAATCACAATGAGAAATCAGTCTACACAGTAGCTCTGTAGAAAAGTGAGTATACATCAAATTATACTTCTTTTAGCCAGGATTCCAGGAACATTAGAGCTGTATTCCCTCTCAGAACCTCTGGACCTTCTTACCCCTGGATAACATTCATGGAATCTTAACATATAAATCTATTAATAAACAGAATAAATGTTTATGAAGTACCACTGAAGACCCAAAACCTGCAGTTCCTCTAATGACCACTAGTCTGGCTCCAACAGTGAGTCAGTCCCCATAGACTCTCATGTTAAAATGTCCAACTTTACAGCAGAAATAAATATGATTACAGTACCACGATGGCGACGGTGGAGCAGCTCACTCACAAAACTGCTCTTCAGAAACCGATGGGTGACGTCACCGAGGCTACGTCCATCTTTATTTACAGTCTATGGTTGTGGGATAGGGTGAGGTGAGGATTTGAAGCTGTCCCTAACCAAGCCCAATTTTCAACATTATCCCAACAAAACTGACAATATTTTTATTCAGTGTAGCCAAAGTCATATATGTCGACAAACTGTCCATTTATAGCGAATGGCTGCAGTTAGATTTGAAAGAAAGGCTCTTTGCTGTTTGAGGGAGCAACGAGAATTAATAAACACATACATCACCATTAAACACTAAAGGAAGAGGTTGGTGTGACAGACGGAGCTGCCACAGCAAATGTCATTTCAGTAAAATATGGTTCTCAGTAGTTGTAACAGTCAGCTGTCAGCCAAACAGCTGATGAATGAGCCACTGATTGTAAAGCATGAATGAAGCAGCTGATACCAATCAGTTAGCACAAGCACACCTTTAGAGCTGTGCCTGAAATAACGCCGTGCTCCATCTACATTTAGTTAGGGTGTAGCAGTTGTTTCAGGCTGTAATTTGTGGGCTACGAAACAGACATGTCAGCAGCCTTCATACACAACAGCCTAAGGGGATCCATTATTCTGCCTGTCCACACAGCCCTGTAAGCTAACGTGGCCGACCAATAGTAACCTTTTGGTTCATGCAGAAATGTATGGGAGTAAAGCAGGTGAGGCGGAAAAAAGAATAAAGATAACAGGTGCAAACAATATCTGTCTTAATGAACCATTAAATTATGATTTTATCTCAAAATGTTTCAAAAACAAAACATGACAGACAAAAATCTGCCATTTGGTAATTCAAATTGTTTTTAATGGCTTATTTCAAGAATATTCTTATATCAGAGTAATCAACAAGTTTTGGCATTTTGCTCAGGAGAAAGAAAAACAGTGAAGGTGGACGGGGTTGGAGGAAAGAATAATAGGAATAATAGCAACTAGCAGAAAGAGATCCGAGGGAGGTGGAGGAAAATCAAAAATGACAGGAAATATGGACAATTGGCAGCTACAACAGATAAGAAAGCCAAGAGAAGGAATATAGAAAGGAAATGGTTGTGGCTGGATATGGAGTGGTGGGTTTCCATGGTGACTGAGTTACCTTCATATTTTACTTGGCTATATTTTGTGTGTGTCTGTGTGTTTACAGTGTGCATTTACATATGTCTAAGAACTCTCCTATATATACAGATGATTTTTTTTATTTTTCAGGTGCATGATGGATGTTTCTGGACTCGGCATGCACGTGTATTTCCTGTGTGTGTCTGTGTAACCTCATGCATAATGTGGAATGTATCTATACAATATGTTTGCTGTCATCTTTCAACCCTTGACTACTCTCCATTCCCCCCATCTGTGTGAAGCTTTCTGTGTGTGTGTGTGTGTGTGTGTGTGTGTGTGTGTGTATGTATGTGTGGGCGCGGTGCCAATCAAATGCTGGCGCCTTTCACGCTGGCAGGCTTGCCCAGGTCACGCGTATCCAAAAGATCCCATACATACTATTACCACCTCCAAACACCAGCCGTGGGCCACCTGCACACACAAACACACACACACACACACACACACACACACACACACACATGCACTCACTCACACGGCCATGCACTCACTCACACATATAAACAGAGTGCATAATTAGTTCTCAATCGCAGCACAGGGTCAGACCATGCAAAGGAAAAGAAAAAGAAACAAAAAGCACAGCCCCCCCCCCCCCCCCCCCCCCCCCCCCCCCTCCCCCTCCCCCCCAGGTGATTGGAGTGAATACAGTAGACGCTCAGCACAGAGAACTCACTGTGAAACCAGCGGGGTCAGACTGAGCAGCGCAGCGATCTGGCTGCGATTCAAAATGGACAGAGGCTGATGCATTTGTTTGATTTTGAATGATAACAAGCGAAATGTAAAACTAATCTAAACCCAGAGACTGCAGGGTAAGAGTGGAGGTTCATGGGTAATTGGCATCCCTCTCTCTGCGATTGGTAAATGCTTGTCTATGAATATATTTATCAACACTGGAGATAATGGTGTTTGTCTACTGAGGAACATCTTTGCTTGCTTATCTCCACTGTTTACCTTCCAATTTATTATCATTTATGAAGCTGTCAGGCTGTATCACCCTTTAATCCGCCACCTCATGTATGAAACAAGGTCTCACAGGTAAATGTGTGATGAGACGTGCCGGTGTCAGGGTTCAAGAAGGCTGGCTCGGCCACTTACAGTGCCTGTGGCAGCAGCGGTTGAGAGGAGTTGATCTTTTGTCACAGTTATGGAAATAAGTCTCCTGCACTACCTTCACATTATCAACCCCTGAATGTGTGAGTGCTGCTACAGAGACAGACTGCACAACGTCTTTGATAAAGCATGTCAGTGGACAGAGGTTGTCTTATCACCACTTTAGGCATATAAACATCTAAGGTTTGTGCACTTTTTTATTACCTCACCTGATTTAAGAGCTCTTTTAAAATCAAGGGATCATGGTAAAAGTAAGTGCAAGAGAACTCTACTGATGTAGCATTCATCCCCAATAACACTGCTGGAATCTAAATCGATCAAAACCTGTCACCTACAGTACGTTACCCATAGTGGAACTTGGGTAACGTAACGTACCTTTTGGTTGGAGATTCACATGTGTTGTGCTATTAGCAGCTAATGTAGCCTTAAGCCTCTGTCATCAAGCAGAGATGAGACTGAGATGAAACTGGTAGTCTTCAGCCCCGACCGAAGCTGCCTCAAGTGACATCACTTGAGTTTACACAGCTCTTTCTAGAGCCACAACAAGCTTTATAAAACTCTTTCCACTGTAGCGCTCTCTAAGACCTGTAAATGAACTTTGATGCACACACTAGCTTCTGTTACCTTCTTCGTGAGATCAGAAGCTGGCCATAGATTCATGGCGATGTGGCTAATGTGAACATGTTGAGCAAAGTCTGCAAGGCTCAGTCAGAGGGTGGACGTTTGGACTGAGCCTTCAGACTTATAACAGAAAGGGAGACTGTTCTCATGTATAAAACAAGCCAACAGGCTGTCCATGGTCGTAGTAATGATGACAGGAGCAAAGGGAAAGTGCGGTGATGTAGTATAAAGTCCACGTCAGGAGGAGGCTGTGGATGGATGAATGTGACACAGGAGAGCAGTGTTCCATTCCCATGTGAAACCAGGAGTTTATGTTTTTTCTATTATCCATGACCGTTCAACAAATAATCCAAATTGTTACTGTTGTAACCATGACAACAAAGATCATCTAATGTTGAGGAAGCGTTTTTAACCCAAAATCAAGATCTTTTCCTAAGCAAGCTATTACTGTCATTTTAGTAACCATGGCGACGAAGGTGCAGTAGGGGCTCTATTTCAGGAGACACTTATAGGAGTCGTATCAGAGGTTTGAAGAAACGACCTGTGTGGTTGTTGAGGTTGGAGGAGTGGTTTTAATGACATGAAGTTTAAAAGATGGTGGCGTGTCACAGGCAGGAGGGTTGAATGGAAAATGATTTTGAAGCTCCGCCCAGCTAAGGAAGTAAAAACTAGAACATTTCGAACTCTGCTTCACTAATTTTGACTCTTCAGTTCTTAATCTCTTGCAGGTTTCCCAACATTGTATTACTACCCCTTAAAATCTTCTTTAGAGTCATGGTATTCACCATCACACCATCACATTAAAAGGCTGGGTTCTGTCCAAGATTAAAACTGTCGCCAGGCGCTGCTCGTAAGGGAACGTTGTAGATAATATTGTAAAGAGCATGGACCTAGTCCTGCTCTGTATGGAAAGTACCCTGAGATAACTGTTATAATTCAGGGCTATATGAAAAAACTTCAATTGAACTGAACTAAATGCAGAAGAATACACCAGGATGTATCATTACTCACAGACCCGTCAGGTGATCTGGGAAAGGTTTACTCAGTGTTCCCAGAATCCGAACCGCGCCTGGTGAAGCAGCTTTTAGTTTCTCTGCTCCTCACCTGTGGCACCAGCTTCCTGAACACCTGAGCTCTGTTGAAACCGTCAGCTCATTTACTGGAGCTCACCAATCAATCATATACACAACATCTTTTTAACCTGTGCATTTGAATGTCTTTTATCACTACAGCACCCCTTTTAAGATGGTGTCTTAAGTTTCCTACCTGATCTTATGTATTTAAATATTTTCATTTTTATCTATTCAAATGTGACGTTAGTAACCAGTACCAGGTAGATGACAGTGTGAATGCAGCTGCACTTCCCACAGTATTTAGAGGAGATGAACTACATTAGAAGACTGATGACTGCACTGTGATATTCGGCTGTTATCATCTTGAGAAGTGTTTCTAGCGGTGAGCCTGTCTGTGTTGTCAGTGAAAACTCAGCATGCATGTACAGAGGAGGATTTACAGTGGGCGACATGACATGCAAATTTGCATTGTAGTGGGACTCAGAAGAACACAGCTATCAGAACAAACACATTTCTTCCACTCAGCATAACTGAGGAAGCAAGTAATCTAAATTAAATTTGAGTCTGCTGCAGGCAGATTATTCCAGGGAACGATCAGGTCTACATACAAAGAGAATGGTGGGAAATGATCATGACTGCTAATCATTTATTTTCTTCTAACGACTGCACACACAAGACTGAAGAGGAAGCATGTGAGGTCAGCGCCCCTCCTGTTTACTCAGATGATCTTATGCAAGGAGATAACTAGTATCCTTGAGCTGTGGGTAAACACAAACAGGTGCTGAGCGTCTGCTCGCAGTGACTCAGCTGCACACTGTAGGCTGAGACTTCACAGAGTCATGTTTACACCAATTTGGGAATAAACACATTGCAGCGAGCAGTCTTCGTCAGGAGCTCGCTGTTATGTCGGCGGTGGGGTGGGGGGCGGGGTTTAACCACAGCAGGCTGCTGGTGACAATGCCGAGGGGTCTTGAGCTCTGCAGCTTGCTGATTGATGAGCTCACAAAAGATAAAAAAAAACCACACACACAACAGTGGCAAAGCGTGGCGCCATTGACTGAATTAAAAGTCGGGGAGCAGCCCATCGATTGAGCGAGCAGTGCAGAGGCAGCCACTAACATCACCCTCCGCACAGCACTGCTGTAAGCACACTGTTCTTTAACAACAGACATTCATACTACTGTACCCATAATGCACCCTGGGAGGGCGGGCTGATTGACAGGCGAGCTAAGTCCAGCTTCTTTCCTGTTTTTGTGTGATGGTGTGAAGCAGAGAGAGAGAGTGAGAGGATGTGAAGATAAACCCAAAAAAAGAGGCTGATGTGGTGAAAGAGAGGAGATGCGGGGGAAGACAAATGTCAGTGTGATAGAGGGAGTAACAGAGAAATGGAGTGAGAGGAGAGGGAGGCTGAGTGTGGAGAGAGAGTGGAGCGAAGCAGGTGACATGGAAATTTAAGATAGAAAGATAAAAGGAGGGATAAGTGAGTAATGATGGAGAAATGAATGCTAAGAAAATAAAGTTCCCATACAGAGGGCTGGGGGAAGATCTTGAGAGTCAGATATAAAAGCAAAAAAAGTTCTTTCTTTTTCAAAAGGGGTGCTGTTTTTATTAGCATTTTTATTTTTTATTTAGTTAGAGGGAGGATGGAGAAGAAGGTAGAAAAGAATTTAAAGAGGCGAGAAAGAAAACTGAGATCTAAGATTTGATCTTAGACCAGTGGAGGCACAAATTTGATTTTGCAAAACTTAACCATCCAGAATCTTTTAAGTTTTAAATTTATAAAACTGTTTTGTTTGGAAAAGTTTTCCATTGGTTTAGAACTGTGCGTAGTGGGAATAGCTCTCAGCATTTCTAACCAGTGACTTGATAATCTCACTGGTCTCACTGGGGCATCAACTGATCATATCTCCAAAACCAACATCTATAAAAACAATAGTTGCTTGAGCCTCTAAGTGTTCTGACGTCATTTTGCTCTGCATCACTATTAACTCTTTACTAATATTTCAACCCCAAAAGTAAAAAAATTTAAACTGCACTAGTTATGTAACTTGTACACAAAAGTGTGTTCAGTGATATTACTATTAGAAAAGGTGTGTGTTGATGCCTAAACCAAAGTTCTGCACTAAAGCCAGCAGTAACACACATGGCGCTCTGGGGCAAGTTGTCTCTACTTTCTGTAGCGGTGCTGTTGGCTCCACAGACACACCTTCTTCACCTGATATTACTGGTTGAACTAGTTTGTTTTACAAAAAGAGATAGAAGTTTGATATAAGAATACAAAGAAATTGATTTTTTGGCACATTTCCAGAGGAAAGCTTTGCTGTCTTTTCTTTGCCTCACAGAAATAAACACTGAGTTCTTACCTGTTTCACCTAAACCCCATTTAGGGGAAAATAAGCAGCAAAAGAATATATACAGATCTAAGAAATCAACCCTGTCCAGTTTGAGAATAACAGGAGAAAGACACGAGGAAGAAAACAAACTAAGTAAGACAAATGATAGAGTTATAGTTGTGAGTGTGATGGGGTCGAGGTGTTTCTTCACCTGAAAAATATAATGAGACAATTTACCCCACAGTGTGACAACTTACCACATAGCACATTCTGTACTTAACCATGTATAACTCTATATTAAAGTGGGGAGTAAAAATCTAAAGTTTGTACATTTGCACTCAAGAATTTATTGTTTAACTGAATATGGAAAATGTGAGACTGCGATGTGCTGAGACCAAGGAACTGAGGTGAAAGTGAAAAGCGTGGCAGGATTCTCCCCTTCATACTGGACAGTGCGCACGTGGAAGGGAGGAGGAGGGTGACGACAGAGGAAATGTGGTTTGTCATGGGTGTGCGCGGTGGTTAAAGAGGCTACACGGAGGGGTAAAGAGGGTTTGAGGGGGAGGTCCGGGGTCGTGAGGAGCCGATGAGACGATGGTTTATTTTACACAACTCCAGGGGATTAGGGGCTCCACATGCAAGATAATGCAGTCAGGGCCTGATTATTCAACATCACGGAGGATTGATAACACGCTGAGATCACACACAAAACCAGCACCACCACCTCCGGAGAGGAAAACAAGGGGAGCGGAGGAGTAAAAGCCCAGAGAGGTAACTGAGAGGCTGAGGGGAGAAAATGAAGATGAATAATTAAGATCAAAATTGGATTTGGAAACACAGAGCACGAGGTCCAAAATGAAAAGAAGAGTCATCCAAGGAGGAGGAAGATGAGGAGGAGGAGGAAGAGGAGCGCTGCAGCTCTGGAGAAGGAGAATGAAAGGAAGCAGAGATGGAGAAGATGCTGGCTTTGGATTGTGTAAAGCGCAGCCAGGTGTGGAGAGGCTGTCAGCCCTCATATATACACACACACACACACACACACACACAAGCACACATACTGTTTACACATCTATACAGTACCAGTCCAGTATTTGTGACCAAGGTAGTCCAGACGTCCCCCTCTCCAGCTCCTCCTGGAGGGTCCCAGAGGCGTTCCTACTCCTGATGAGATTCAACTGGGCAAAGTCCATATTTTATTTATGAAGTGAAGTGAAGAAAACACAACATCCTACATAAAACAAACTTTAAAAATAAACCTATATTTCATATGTTAATATACCATGACTCTATTTCATGGACTTGAATGGAAAAGAATGAAACAGTAATTGTGGTGCTCCACTGTACGAAACACCGTGAAGAAATATCAGGACCTGAAAGAGAGCTGTGGAGGACAAGAAAAGAACCGGAGGAGGTATGAATTTTCATATCATTATCATTTATTCACTTTGTTGTAACTGTGTGCTTTTTTTAGAAGAGACTACAAGCAGCAGTCGTATTGAACTCTGGCTAACTGAGGAAAGTGGAAACATCATGCTAATGCATTTGTGTTAAGGGTTCTTTTCCACGGTAACTGTAACCTGTGTTCATCCTGATCCTGATTTCCGTAACAGAGACCGGGGAAACTTGCTGCTGGGCAGAAGAAAAAAACCCAGGAATGTTTAGCCGACATACAAGTGGAGGCGCACCTTCCTGCCGTGCACAACAGATGCACAAACATGAAAGAGACAGGGGAAGAAACCCTTCCCTGCAAACTCATCACAAACATCAACATCTGAAGTCGTTTTGCCAACAGATGGACAGATGAAGTTAAAAGCTCTTTGGCCGCGGTAGCCGAAGGTGTGTTGATGGGATGGAAATATTATGCTTTGGGGTTGCCAGGGGCAACAGGAAACAGGAATGGATTCCACTAAAATCAGTTTTGGATGCAAATGTCATGCAGTCAGTGGAGAAAGTGACACAGGAAAGAGACTGGCTTTCAACAGGACAATGATCCAAATCAGACCTCGAAATCCACCATCAACCACTTCAAGGAAGTCGAGCTGCAGCTTTCTGCCCTGACAGTCTCCTGACTTGAACATCACTGAAGTCTGTGGGTAGATCTTAAACATGCAAAACAGCCTAAAGATATCTGAGGACTTGAAGTGATCTGCAAAGACAGAAAGGAGGGTTATGAGGTCCTCACTTAGTAGAGTGCCCAGATCATGAAATAAAAAAAGCATTAACATTTAAAGAAAGGTTGAGTTTTATACCTGTTTACTGTAGAGTTTTGCATTTTACTTCTTCTCACTTCAAAAATCAACCAAACATGGAATTTACTCAAGGGTGGCCAAACCTTTGCAAACAACTGTCCATGATTACTCCAGCATGTTCAACGCCAGGACATCGCACCAGTCGGACGTGCCAGGAAAACCTTCACAGGAGGGTGTCGTGGATGCTTCCTTATGATGCGCCCTAACCACCTCAACTGACTCCTCTCAATATGAAGTCTGATAGCGAGCTTGTTACCCTATCTATTTCTATAATCTGATTGTTTGCATGCTGGGTTACAGTTAATACTGCACTTTATGCACTACCTCATGCAAACTGTGCACTAGTGCACATTTGTTGTAAAAAAATAAAAATGAAAAAGCATATTGTGCATCCTCTGTGGACCTTGGATCATAAGTTGTGTCCCGATTCAGGGGCCACGTCCTTCAGAAGTTGCATTTGAAGACCGATTGTGTCACAGCAGCGCGACTAGACTGTCCCATTTGAAAGCCTCCTTCAAATACAGCCGAGAAACGCATCCTTCTTTTCCTGGGCGATTAAGGGTCCGACGGGCGGATGCTTCATGGTCCAACCCATCCCAAGATTCATTGCGCGCCAGTAAGTAATGTTCAAGAAATTAAACAGTGACAGAGAGCCTCAGGATATATATAAGTATCGGGTTTCAGCTCAGTTCAACAGCTAACGGTACAACCGTTAAAACCAAGGACCTCAAAACCTCAAGTTAAGTGTTGTTGAGGTTGCTAGGCGACAGGAGCACTTTTCTTTGCGACACTACAGTAAGCCAGACCGCCTCATTTCAGTCCGGCCTTCACGGTCTACGACAGCTGCGAAGGGCCACGCCTTTGTAGACCGCCGCCACCAGATGAGGCCGCTGAACTGGGACACAGCTAATGAGACCCGAGGAAGCCTGTAAAACTTTATGAGCAACTTTCATTCGAACTGGCTGCCATCTTGGAACATGGTATCCACTGCTTTAATAAATCCAGGGTAAACTGTGATGGGTATTTACAACAGAGAGGTTCCAAAACAAACATTCTGTTTACCTTCATTTTCTCCAAATAAGTTTGTCCGATCATCTGAACGCTGGAGCTTCTTGACCTATTCGACATTGACTTAGCAATGACGCCGTATTCCCTCATCGCAGGAATTGACATATAACACATTCTTCCGCGCAACAGAGCAACGAGTTGTCCTCACAGACACATACCGTGGTGCTCAAGCGTAAACACACTGAACAAATGAGCCAGTGTGGTGCTGTGTACACCTCGCCGCCGAGAAATATGACTCCTGTCTTGGTTTTTATCCCTCTTGACAAAGAGTGTAGCAGGCAATTCAAAACAGAGGGACGTAAGACTTGGGTGGAGATGTTTGTGTGTGTTCATGGTGATGCATCACACACACACACACACACACACACACACACAGACCAGGTGTGTGTCCTGCGCTGAGCAGTGGATCATTTTTCAGCCCTCAGGAGTCTTGGAATAGAAGAAGATAGTGTTTTGGGAAAACACCCAGTGGGGAGGATAACGGCAGGATGGAAGTGTGCTAATGTTATGGGTATTTATTGTGAGACTTAGGTCAGTTGTAGTCAAAGAACGTCATCTGAGCTGAGGGAGAAGTGTGGAGAGTAATGACCGTGACTCCCTAATTGACATGTGTATCTGCATCTCAGCACACAAGATGCATATTCACAAATTCTGAAACTTAAACACACAGGGCCACAGGGGGAGTTTGAAGCACACACACACACACACACACACACACACACTCAAGTGCACACACAGCTGATCAGAAAGCGTTTTGTGCGTGACAGACAGACACACATACACGCTCACCGACTGCACTCAGCAAAATAAAAATCTCATTATGCTCATGAACCTGAAGGTATGAGAGCAGTCTCTCATCTCAACCCATGGCCTGGAATATTAAAAGGCTTTCTGCTCCTCTCCAACACTCTGGCTCCCGTCTCCCTCTCTCTGCCTCTGCATACATATGACTGCATCTCTCCATTTCCACACTCACTCGCCTTTGGGATCAAACGCACTCACGGTACCCCAGGGGCCCGGGCTTGAAATGAATTGCAATTACAGCCCTCTTTTTCTCACAGCCTTTTCTTATTATTTCATTGGCGTCTTCCTTTTTTTTCTTTTTATTCTCCTTCTCGACTCCTGCTTGGTGTTCTTGTGTGCTGGACAAATTTTCTTTTGAAAGCGTCATTGTGAGGACATTCGGGCTGCTCCTCACAACTTTCAGTGGCTGTTTGAGGATTATGACTTGGTTTCAGTGTCAGGGTGAGTGTGCAGGTGTGTGTGTTTGTTTAAATCTATCTATCCATCTATCTCTCTATCTATCTATCTATATTTATGTATATATACAACTGTGTATAAGCCAGTCCTAAAGGGACAATCCACATTGAATTGTGTGTGTATATATGTATATATATGCATTGATATGAAATAGTTGACTCTCACCTTCAGTTAGTTGTTAATCTGTTAGTCCTCCATCATTAGAAGGAATTACAAGGGAAGCAAATACAAACATAAATCTATGTCACTGTCAGAGAGGTGTCAGTTTGAAGATAATTACCATGATGTCAGCGAAAAGCTTTAAGTGAGGAGGAGACACAATTTATTTCTGCAAACAAAAAAGTAAAAAGAGTTTACCATCCACTACACTCCTGCAGGGTTTCATCATGTGTGACTGGCCTTTTTGTTAGCACACACACACTGTACACACTGTACACACTGTAACTTACAGCCATTTCACCTTTGGATATAGCTGAATGAATGAATACATATTGGTTACTGGGTTATGATATCAATGCTGAGACAAAGGAGTGGGGTTGGACTCAAGGTTGGGCGTGTCCCAAGAAATTGCGCGTCTGTATGTGAGGAGAGGGTTGGGGGGGGCGGGGGGGGGGGGGGGCATATTGATCCTACAAGACGACAGTCGGGCTCTCTGATCTCAGCCGGACCCCTGGTTTCCCCACGGAGCAATCTGCAGCCGTGGCCGGTCCTCATGGCAACCAGAGTGTGTGTGTGTGTGCAACTGTGTGTCTCTTCTGTCGTCTCTCTACATGTCTGTCCTTGAAAGACCTGGCTACTCTATGTGTGTGTTTCAGTATCATTTCGTTCTATAGTTGTGAGGACGAAGAGTGAGGACATTTCAGCCATTGTGCCAGTGAGGGTTCTCACATGTACACAACTACAACCATTCTCAGTCCTCTCTTTCTGGATTTAAAGCAACACTGCTACATCCTCGTTGTTGCACGGAGGGGTGTGATGTCACACTTTTACAGCTGAGCCCTGTCCACAGTGACTCCATCACTCATAGTGAGAAGCTGATTTGTGATGAAGCTGACGTTTTTAGGGTCTTTAAGATGACAGAGACTGCTGGTGAAATGAATGGAAATTCAACGTGCCATCACTCAGTAATTCTCCTTTGTAGCCACTGTGTTGGCTGGTCAGCAAAAATGACATCATTTTGGTTTAAGATTAAATTGATGTTTTTACATTTTTCATATTGTCAGCTAACCAGGACTAACCAGACCAAAACCGACAATGTGTTCATCTGTCTCTTAATACTGTCCAATGCCCCTACCCTGTCTATGGCACCAAGCTCATAGGTCCCCACACAAAGATCTGTCATGAACATCTAGAAATATCTAAAAAAAAAAAAAAAAAAAAAATCAGGATTTTTTAGCAAACAGAAGGAAAATGTGAATTAGTCAAACTATTTTCACTGATCATTTTCTGTTCCCTCTGTGGATCCATGATTCAAGAAGCATCCTAAGATTCAGGATCCAAGAGTTTGAATTACTAATTAGATACAGAATCACTGTAATGACCAATGAATATGTTAAGATTCATATCTTTGAGGAAGAGACAGAAACAGCATCATGAACAAAGGTTAGGATGGTAGACGGAAAAAGAAAGTAAATGATGGAGGCAGATGAGAGAGTTCAGAGCCTGACTGACCTTGTCTGATGCTCTCTACGAGACAGACACAGGGCACAAAGATAGTGGTCATGTAAATTAGGTTAGATTAGATTAAATTACATCAAAGTCGATTGATCTGGAAGTTAAAATAGCAAGTGGTTGGTGCACAGGTTGAAACCCCTGATATGCAACCTCAAGGACAAAAACACACTGATGAGCCAGAAACTTTCCACCGTGGTCCGTCTCTACAGGAGAGAAGGAAAAGAAGAAAAAAAACACTGTGCATCAGCAGGTTGACAGGAAAGAGATGTGTATGTTATGACAACCACACACACACACACGTACAGATAATGCCCACTTCCAAAATCTTTTTACACGCATATTCTCGCTCTCTTTCACACATTTACACACAGCACACAGACTACTGACAGCACAGATGCCCTCATGCCCTTGTGGCTGTCTGAGAGGCTCTGCCTTACACACTCAGAGGCATCTTAAACACAAGTAAAACACACACTTCTACACTGAAAGATACAGCAAACACCCATTAGCTCTCAGCCCCAGAGGCAGTTGAAGATAATGTCAATCTCATGTACGCGTGTGAAGCGCAGAGCTGGAGTCAGGCCGCGCTTCGCCTGGCTTAGTATAAAGAGTGGAAACACAGGGAAACAGCTAATCCCACCAACAGCTTTAAAGTTAATTAACATAATGTACATGAACAGAAGTGTAAAAGCAGCAGTTTGTGGTTATATGGGGAGAGGGCATGGTGCAACTATTTCAGGACAAACAGACGTGACTGTGCCCGATCTGAAGTCTTGTGAGGTGACTGAGTTTAGCGACATCATGCCTGGACCAAACCTGTACTCTGCCCTCTGGCAATCTGCCCTATGGCTGGAGATGACTGCAGATGAACTGGGGGGGGGGGGGGGGGGGGGGGGGGGGTGTCAACTGTGGTTTCTCATGAAACAGCTTCAACATGTAACTCCTTAGCAGTGTCAGCCTGCCTATCCGCCACTCTGGTCCAAACTCAAACCTTCTGGATGGATTGGCTCAACATTTTGAACACACATTCATGCATCTTGTGAAACATCATCAGTCTCAGGCCAAGTTCCTAAGTGTTCTCACTCTTCCCGTTTTATCCATTTGGGGCGCATTGGTATGTGACTTGTGTGGATTTGGGACAATTGAGTATCCCAGAATGCATTTCACACCAATTAGCGACAATGGCAGAGATTCTGAGCCAGGCTCAAAGCTGAAACGACAAAGTGTTATTATATCACTTGATTAAGTTTTGATGTTTTTTTAGTGACCGCCTTGGCCGGTCAGCGTGCGCCGTCGTCCCAGTGGGAAAGTGTTATCTCTGCAGCCCACTGGTCATTTACTGGTGGCTCTGTGTCTGTAGTGTCTGATTGTGTGATTTGCTGGACAGTTCAACAACAGCTGTGCCTCTGTGAGCTTCCATGTACAAATATACCACTAAGATGGTAAACATACCTGCTACACATCAGCATTTCTAGCATTATCATTGTGGCATGTTAGCGTGCTGATTTAGCTCTAGCATGTCTTAGACTATTCTTATGTACAGAAAAGTGGCAGTGGGTGTATGTTTTCACACCTTGGACAAAGTCAGGCTGATGTCGGTGTTCATTCTTCATTCACTCTCTGCTCCTTCAACCTTTGTAACTATCATACGTGACAAATGAGCTCCCCTTTCCTTCCCACTCTGAGATGCTCCTTTTCTGTCTCCACACAAAAACCAGGAAGTTTCTTTCAGTGGGGAGCTGCCTCTCAATGATATCCCACGCTGGTTCCAATCCAGCGCTCTGGCCTTTTTAAAGTTGTCTTCCCTCTCTGCAGAGGCCCTTCTTTCATCTCCAGAGTCTGTCTTTTAGTGCAGCATCAGCCCTCTCTTCCTCCTTTCTTCTCCACCTCTCCCACTGTTCTCTTCTTTTTGAGCAACACCCAGATACCCAGATACATGTAACCACCCACCTGCCCCTCTCCCTGTGCCTGGATGCTTCTTTGGGCCTAGTTACAGTCTGCTAAGTTTGGTTGTAAGAGTTGCTATAGCTAGCCAGAGAAAAACTGAATTTACAAATGAGCATGAACTGACATTTGTGGCAAGAAGGATTAGAAAGGCAAAGCAAGTCTCAAAAACAATTGACAAGAAAAAGGATATCAGTCAAAACACTGTCACATATTTGGTGAACTAGCTGGAAATGAACTTTGGGTGATAAGCAGCACACATCCTTCATTACCTGGTATTGTGAAGTCCGCACTTGCTGGACCTGACTTTCTTTGTTTGGTGGAAACGGGTAGAAATTATCTTCACGGCCAGAAGTGCTGTATTTCATTATTAAGGTTGATTTCATTTGTCACTTTCTGGCTGATAACATTCCTTCATCTGGAATTACTTTGAAACAATCTGCTGCAATCTGGACAGACGGGACACTCATCTTTGTTGTACCTTTACTTTGTGATTTAGACAGGGAAAAAATGTATGAAATAAATAGTCAAGAATCTTCTGTGGGGTTTCTGCAGACATGATAACCACAGACTAACTTAGTTATGTTTCTCCATGCAGCTAATTCAACAACAGAAAAGGTTCAGAACAGGAAGTTTGTTCAATTATTGATAATTGGTTATTTTCCAGCAGATTCATCAGTACACTATGTTTGCATTAATATCAAAGTCAGTCCAGATCTTACTAAGTCAAAAGGAAAAGAGTTAATTAAAGAAAATTCCATCATGTTTTTTGAAGCGAAAAAATGCTTTGAATCCTAACAGCAAGTGCTATAGGAGAAACTGATGTCGATACTGATACTGAAGGATAAAGGGATAGTAAACCTCAACGACACAAAGACCAGTTACAGAAATGCCCCATAAGAGTTACAGAAGCTACGCAGCAGATAAGTGCAATAATCTTTCAAATGTGGATACAATCACCAAAATTGGTATGTTTATCCGTCTGGGGCCATCCTGGCTTTGGAGACATATTTTTACCACAAACTTTTACCCACAAGACAGATTTCAATGGTTTTGAATGTAATCCTGTGTTTAAGACTATGAGGATGTCGAATGAACAACTCTTACATTTCCTCAGAGTTTTATTTGTTCTATTTCTAATATGTAATGTGAAAAAACAATGTACTGTATTTGCAAACCATTTATCATGAATGATAATTAGCTCACTAGGCTAGTTAGCAAGCTTGTTTTGTAAGTAATATCTTTGCTGAAATATAGTTTAATTTTTTACAGTGTACTAAATCCCACCTTCTACATTGTTAAAATGTTTGATCTGACACCTGGATTATTCGTATGAAAAATTGTGGATGGACAAAAAATAACATTTCCTTGCCATAAATGTCAGCCATTTTGACTTTTCAAGTGGCTAACAGGTTTATCAAAAGAGCAATACTTAAGGAGGATTTGTGCCGAGTTTAGCATTTGTATCCACATTTGAAAGGCTTCCCTGAAACATGCAGTTTTCTGCTGCGCTATTAGCATGAATAGACTTTGGATCTTTCTTTCCATAAATAAGTTAAAACAAGCTGATACAAAATATATGTGGCACTGTGTGTGTGTGTGGAATAAAACCTGCAGTAACTTCATTTTGGCAAACTGAGAGACAGAAGCTGTGAACCCAACATTTACATATCATCACCTTTAAGTTGATATGGTGAACTTGTTGATATCACTGCTTATTCACACAAGGAGCAACATTATCATCCATTTGGAGTCATGTTTGTGTCCAATATTTGCTCTGCTGTTAAATACTCCACTATGTTCACCATCTAGTCTCTAACTGTGTCTGTCTGCTGCTGCTGCTGAGCAGGTTGTGTACAGTGGCTTTAGAGCTTTTCCTCTGAACCTGCAGCTGGAAATCAAATTGGACTGAACCAAAACTGTAAAGCTGTGAACCGCACAACTAAACAATGGGCTGAAAGCTGCTATAATGCTGCCTAAAGTGAAGCGAGCTGCAGATTCAGGTGATAATTCTCTGTCAGTTCATTAATAATGAGAGGCTCTTTTCACATTGTAACATTATTTTCACCCTGTCATTTGATAGATTCTTATCAAATACTTATTATAACCACTTCACAGCTACTTGAGGGGAAATGTATATTAAGTGGTTAAACAAAGACAATTACGTCATATATCTATACTAGATTTCAATAGTCAAGAGTCTTTTCTGGTGTCCTCTCTGCCTTTATATCTGCCCCTCTGTCACCCCACACATGATCTCAAAGCAGAGAAACCATTGTTCATTTTAATTTATATATACAGTATATTTACCTTAATAACTTATTTGGTCCACAGCCCACACACAGCTACAGACACACATACTCACACAGACCCAGAACGCCATAAAACACACACACACACAGATGGTCACTTATGCGACTTATGAGTCACAAAACCTGCAAGATAACATTCTTACTCCCTCTCTCTCTCTCCCTCTCTCTCTCTCCCTCTCTCTCTCTTTCTCTCTCTCCTCCCTCCCCCCTCTCTTTGTTGTTTGCTTCAGTGAGAGGCTGCTTGATGGCAAAGTTCAACCAGAGATCAGGGCAGTGGGCGGTAGCAGAACACCCCAAAGCACTGTAGTCTCCACAGCCATCACACTACATTTGCTGTACATACACACAAACACACATCACACACACACACATACACACTTGATACTTTGAACCTGACTCATACCACTCTCATATGGACACTGTCTATTTATCTGTTTCAGCAGAGCTGCAAGACCAGGCATATATACGCATATCCAAAAGCTTGCACATGCATTGAATTGATACATGTGCATTTGTTTGATCTTGATTGTGTGTTTCTGTGGGTCTGAATGCATCACCATATGTGCAGTTACAGTGTCCACATGTGCATCTTATACCCTGTACATGTTTTCATTCAAGTGCATTACCATATCTGTAAATGTGTACCTTTTGAGAGTGTTTATGTGAGACTTATTGCATCAGCACATTTGTAAGCTTAAATAAAGCCTTTCACTGTAGGAGACTAATGACAATTGCATTGAAAAATTGTGACTTTGCCTTAGGCCAGTAAAAGCTTTGTGACAAAATCTTACACAGAAAGAAAAATAAAAGCACAGATCCTAAAGTCCAGTTCCTACTGAATCTTTTCAAGAGAGTGAGATAAAAATAAAACATGCCAGAGGCTTAGAAAGCATCTTGAGCCCTGCAGCAGTGATGCTATTCCACTGAAGACTTCCAAAAGTGTGAAATTTAGTCTTCACCCTAGAACATACTGTACATGTACATGTTGGTATGTGAGGGTCAGGGCTATAGACATTTTTAATTGCTTTGGTAAATGTTATAAAGTTTCAGTCCTTTGTTAGCTCCAGTGATCTACAGGAGAAGGAACTGACTAAATGTATTGTGTTCCAATGTGCCATTCATGCTTTTATATGCCAGACAATATGTTGTGAGGCACAGCAGGAACTAGCCAATGAATAGTCAACAGTGCATCATTGTATTGGAGTCACAACAATCGAATTCTATATCCCATGTCTGCTCAGCCACAGTAGTTGTTTAAGGGCATACAGCATTGCCCAAAAGTTTCATTAGGTGTGTTCATATATGCAGACTTTACCATTTATTTGGCACCTACTAAAGGGGTCATGTGTGAATAAGAGTGAGGAACAACACAAGCCGTATGTGCAGTCACGTACATATCACAGTGCTGGATACACATCTCACAAAACCTGGACCTTTCATACAAAGCCCACACTCTTAAGCTACACATAAGCACTCTTACATTAGCAGCAGCAAAGGTCCAGTGTATTTTCTCCTCTTGCAGAAAACCTGACATGTTGGAGACGATGATGAACACTCAGGTATTCATAAAATTCTGACATCATGCAAATTTAAAATAACAAAAAAAGGGTATCAATAATACAAATAATAATAATAATAATAACTTTATTTGTAAGCACCTTTCATACAAGAAATGTAGCACAAAGTGCTTTACAACAAAGAAATGACCTGCACCAAGCGCTTCACATGGAAAGAAAAGACATTAAATAAATATATAAACATCGATCTAAAATGAAAAACATTAACAACAGTAGAGTAAAATGAGATAAAATAATGAATAAAATAATAAATCATTAAATAAGCAGACATTTAAAAGAAGTGTGAATTACTTCAACAAGGAAGGTTTTCTCCCATTAAAGTCAAAACTGCACAGTATGTACTATGTAATGATCTTTATCAGTTACAGAGCAAATGATACAAAACCTCTTACCAAACATGAAGTTATATTTAGTCATCTGAGGTCTTCTACAGCTGTTTCACCAGCATCCACAATGAGTGTTTTTATTTCCAGATTTGAATCTAAAAACATTCCATCATCAGCAATCTAAAAAACTCTAAATGATCAAAGTTTTTATCAGACGTTATTTTGTCTCTTTACAGAGTGATGTCATCATACACTTAAACCTCACTCTGCATTTGTGTGTAGTGCAGAATCAAAGATGACACATGTTACATTTACATTTCTTCATCTGGCAGCTGCTTTAGTCCAAAGTGAGATACAACTGAGGTACAAATCCGAGCTTAGATCAAGTAGAAGGACGTCCTCCTCACTCACTGACTCAGGTGCTACTCAGCATAAAAGATACAGGCTCGTAATGCTACTGAAATAAACAATATATGTTTTGCACTGAGCACAATGCGACAAAAAACACAGTGTACATCTCCATATGTCTCCACAGATCTGAATCACGCCATATGCACCAAGCAACACCAACTTATTTTGCAATCCAATCAAATTTCAAGCCTTTGATTTAAATCCCTCTCGCACCAAAAATCCCTCCCCCATATTCAGACTCACTTGGCAATGCATCACATCGCTGAGGCTACATATCCTCTGACACTGTGACTTTAACTGAAATAACTTTTTTTCTGACTTTGGATGCTTCACTTTCCACTTTAAAAGTCACTCAGATTGATTTCTGGCCACCCACTGAGTTTGTAGTTTCAAGTCTTCCTGTAACGGAATCTGAGAATCCCAGAGTGACAGAATGTGACTGTCCTGGATCAGGACCAGAACCACAACACTGGTGAATCAGTTACAGTAATGTCTGCTCGCGACAAAACAACATTGCTGCTGGTTAAGTACATTGGCGTATTGCATGAATAAAAAGCATTACATTAAGTATAAGCTATAGACATATACAAGCTCATGACCCTATGTGTGATAGAAGAGCGTATGAATGTGTGAGTGAATGGGTGAATGTGGCTTGTAGTCTGAAGCTCTTTGAGTGGTTGTACATTTACCAAATAACATTACAACATTTATGTGAAGAACATAATCTTTAATTTCATTAATATAATTTTGTGAATGTCTGGAATGTGTAATGTGTTTGAAAGGGTCTGATGACTTCAATTATGAAGGAACTGTCTACTGGAACTAAAGTAGCATTGATGGACAGTCACAGGTCAAAGGTCATAGCTGCAGAATGATACACCGACACAGTGTTCCCCACAGTCTCTGTCCTAAATCCATCTGAACTCGATATGTCGATTCTAGTTTATTTCAGTTTGGGACGTTTGAGACACTTTTGTTTTCTTTTCAGTTTGAGTTTACTCCAAAAGTTCCCAATCCAACAATTAACCCCCACCTCCACCCCCGTCCTTCCTCCGCCCTTCCTGTCATTTCTCTGTATTCTCTCCCAAACCCACACATCACACACATGTAGAATCAAGACGGATGGTCTCCCTGGCAGGACGTCTAGAAATAGCTCACCCTGTGGGCGATTTGTTCCAGTTCAATGACTGATGGTAACCAGTGACTGCCTTTTTTTTTCTTTTGTTTTCAATTTCAAAAGTCTAATTAGTACAGGCTGCACATTTTACACACACACACACACACACACACACCCATCACTCCATGTTTACATCATGCACTACTTGTACTGCTTGTAAATCAAATTGAAAAGTATTGACTCATAATGTTACATAAATCTGATTATATATTACTGACCTATAAGAAAACATATCAGCCCACAACACAGTGAGGTAGGAAAGCGTTGCTGATGGCCTGTGCTCTGTGATGGGAGAAAGCTGTGAAGAAATTTACAAAGGAGTAAATTCAATTCATTATGTAAGCCGTCTACCTGCAGTAAAACCTAAAGTTCAATTTTACAAGAGAACTTTTAATTGTGCTCTCACTCGCTCTCTAAATCCACACCAGGTTTCTTTGGTCGACTCTCAGATCTCATTTCATTCCTCTTGTGCACAAAGTTTCACTCTCTACTGTAAAACTAAATGCCCTTTAGCTCTTTTCCACATCACGGTTCTCCTCAGAATAGTCCCACTACACCCTCAATCTTAATATTTTTTTTCAACTGCATTGCATTAATTTAGCTTCATCTGGGATTTGAAGCTTCATATTTTTCTCTCCTTTGCAATGGAGCTTGTTACAGAACCTTTAAAAAGAGTCTACAGCAGCTCTGTGCTTTAAGCCCAAATGCTAATGTCAGCATGCTAACACGTTTACAATGACAGTAGCAGGGATAGTGTTTAACACACTCACCATTTTAGTTTAACATTTGCTAATTTGCACTAAACACAAACTACAGTTGATGGGACTCTCATTAGTTTTTACAGGTTTTTAGTCTTTAGCCAAATCACTGTGTAGGAGCCACAAAAATACAAATAAAAGAGTGTTTTATTTCATATGCGGGTAAATTTAATCACAACTACATTTACCATATTCCTTTCTTTTGTTGTGACCTGCAATGTCTGGCCATCGGCTGACAGTTTGTTTGAGTGATGTAATCGAAGATAAAATGTTTTAGGGAAAAGCTGCACTCTTAGCCAATCAGAGACCAGCTTGGAGAAAACAATAGGGAAGGAGAACGAGGAGCAGATGTTGAAGAGGTGGAGTGTGTAGCCAGCTGAGTGATAGAAACTAAGTTTATTGGCGAGGTGACTAATATTTTTGACTGAAATACTTCTAAAGTATCAGGACAAGTATTAACCTGCAGTTAAAAGTCTTGTGTATCTCACGGTTCAGTAACTTGTTTTCCGGAAAGTGAAAGTGAAAGGTCAGTCAGGTTAACTGCGTTTGTTGTTGTCGCCTGCTTCGTAGAAAGTGGAATTTGGAATGTGAAACGTAGACATTTCAGCTAGCACCGTGGTGAGGGACAGTCAGCTGTAAACGCCAGCCCCGTGTTTTACTGACTTTACGGACTGGAGGAGACGAGGACGTCTCTGGAGCACTGTTGGTACCTGCTGCCTGTGAGGACACACTCAGCCACTGGTTGATCAGTCTAACCACCAATGATTTGGTTGAGACTTTTCTTTTGTGTTGAATATAAGTCATGTTACAGTATTACCTGTTTCATATTTGATAACAAAGCTGTTTTACACTCTCACCATAACACACAAACACATTGTGAACATACACACAGGGGTTTTAGTTCCTTGCATGTTTTCCTGTGGGGAAAACAAGGAAAGTGTTTGAAGGTTTTTGAAGGTTGGAAATGTGTTTAGTCTTAATATTTTTGGTTTATGAATTATTTTTTTAAATTGTATGCTAATCCATTTAGCTTAGATTTCATAAGTAAAAACTTTGACCGGCTGTTGGTACAAGAAAGTAAAGTAAAGAAAGTTCAGAGGATCAACAGATTCATAAGAATTCAACTCCTGGTTAACTTGAATCCATCCAACAGTTGTCGAGGTGTTTGAGTGTGGACCACAGCGGTGGACCGACAATCCATACAGCCACGATGCTAGCTTAGCATGAAAGCACCAACCTTTCTTTGTCCTTTGCCCTTCTCCTGCTGGAGGAACAAAAGTCCTCCCGTCCTCTCCTCCCAGCCCAGCCCTGGTCCTCAGTGTACAGGAGAGTCCTGGCTCTTGTTAGCGGGTCTGGAGCCACTTTGTTTCGCTCGGTTTGGGACATGGCAGGCTTTTCATGCTCTGGGGGGCCGCGGCGGATCGTCTTGCAGCAGCTGAGAGAGGTCTTGGCTCACAAAGGGCGCCTTTGTCTGAAAAGACCCTTATCTGTCCACCAGCATCAACTTACTCCTCCAGCAGAGCCCCTCATATAAACCCCACTTTACACTTCAACCACACGTACACATAAACATGGGCAATGTATACAGATGGTACATACTCAGACAGTAGGGCTCAAGCACCAACACACACACTCACACACATATATATACATATACAGTATATCCAGTACATGCTCTTGCATGTACATAGATATGCTATTAACAGGTTTGTACGTTGCATGTGTGTGTGTGCACAGCTCTTTGTCTCTATACACACATAAGGTGCACATTATTAGCAGAGATGTATAAATAAGCTGCTGCAGCTACACAGAAAAAAACCATTAAATATGGGAAAACATATGGTCATACTGTGCAAACAATAAATCCTCTCCTTGGTTCATCTGCCTGCACAGATTTACATACACCCACACACCCTTACCTCTTCAGACGCATGCATATCATCTCCAAGCAATTAACATCTATACTGATGGCTCTGCATACACATTATTTGGCTCATTTTTTTTCCACGGCTTTGTTTGTTTGTTCAAAATGGCATTGCACCAACACAACCTGAAGAAAGGTGTCTATTAATTTACTGAGAGCTAAAGCACCAATCTGCACTGTTTTCATATGAATAAATGTCATTTTGATTCTCGTTATTGCTTATGGCTCAATAGTGATACAGACTCTGCCCACTAAATAACAATTTTTATGTTTTCAAGATTTAGAGTTTACATCAGTTTTTCATCTCTAGGGGAAATAAAATCAACATCTCTGGTCCTGATAACAGCAGCTCCGGTGCTAAGCTTTAAGCAAGTATAAGGCTCATTATTTTTGATTTCCAAAATTCAATAATGCAACAATCCTGGTGAAAGTCGTTTTTTTTTTTTTAAATACCCTACACCCTGTAGTTTGACAACTTTTTTTTTTTCTACCCTAACCTGTGGGTAGAAGAACAAGCTGTTAACATAGCATTGCTATACTGCCACTTTATAAAGCTGCTGCAGCAAAGTCCAGTATTCCCTCTCTTTGAGCTCTGTGTTTGGTCTCAACCAGCTCCTGTGAAAAACGTCTGTCTCTTTAGCTGCTAAATGCTCCACTATGTTCACCAGCTGCTCTCTAATACCCTTCTCACACCAAAATCAGCAGGTATAAGCAGCTTTTTTTTCAATCCAGGTAAACCCACTAAAAAGGTCAACTGACTCCTTTCCCGCTGAAGCCAAGTTTGCCTCACAGATGTAGGGGGAGAAACAGTGAGCTGTTAGCTGCCATGCAGTCCGTCGTGTCTCATCATTGATCCCTTTTCCATTGCTGACCTACTCAGTAGGTTTCTTGACCAGTGGAAAAGGGGTTAAACTGTGGCTGTCTGCTGTTGTGGTGTGCGAGGGCGTTTCAGCGAAACACTGATCTGAAGCTGACTATAAAACCGAGGGGAGCTGCAGATACAGATGATAATTCTCAGTAGAGTCATCACTATGAACATTGTCACATACATTGTCACACTGTTTACACATTGTCATCATTGTTCTTTCTATTGTTATTGATATATTGCTATTAAAAACAGCTGCTTTAATGATGTCATATTTTCCATGTGCAAATATCACTGTCTCTTTGGATTTTTTGGACATAAAGTCCTGGTGAAAGTCATTTTATGTCACTTTATGTAAAATAGGATTTTTTAAAAAAGTGTTAAATGTACAGTTAGCATGAGCGCCAATGGTCACCATGACGAAAGAGACAAAGAAAGATCAAAATCAGCAGAAAGTAGACATCCCCACGCGCACACACACACACACACACACACACACACACTCAACAGATCAGGGAGGGGATGTAGCCCGCAGTAAAAACTTGATGTATGTGTGTGAGTGTACGTGCATGACACCCTGACTCCTACTACACGCCCCACTGCAAGCACATATGGGTGTATGCATGCTTTCACTTCTGCTCACAAAAATATGTGACTCTGTGCTTGAGGGACTGGCAGACATGGGCCCCTGGTTACTGGACTTCCTCCCAGCTTACACTTAATTACAAGGACCATTCTTCTGATTGGCCCTCTGAGCCCTTTATGTAACAAATACAAGATTAAGGTTCTCAAGGTGCGGTTGCAGGAGTTTGATTGACATTTGCAATTCAAATCTGAAACAACTTGCTACCAAGTGTGGTTGAAGTGGCAGTAAATGTTTGAGGATGGGGGTATGGTGGTACGGTGTGGGATTCCCCTTGTGCAGAGAGGAAATGACCATCATCTGCTGTGGCGTGTTTGAGTAAATTGCCTGGTGCATGCGTGCATACATTTGTGTTTGTGTGTGCATTTTGTGTGAGTGTGCATTGTCGGAGCAATTGAGTGAATGGGCATTTAATTGGTTTTGCAGAGAGCACACATTTTGACAGGGATAAACAGATTTCTTTGTCTGCCTACGTCAAAGATGACAGAGCAGAGACGGAGCTGCATTTGTTCGGCAGCACAGCGACACATGCTGAGGCAAAACAATTAAGATACAGATGGGTAATTCCTGTTTCAAAAAGGATTGGTTTGTCTGCAGAAAAGAAAACGCAGAATTTTCTTGGCAGTGTGGTGAAGAGATTTCGTTGTCTGCCAGGCCAGAGTCACAGAGCGGTTTATATTCCCCCATCCCACTTTACACCATCAACTGTTTTCGTTTGGATGGGAACAGAATTCATGAAAGTGGTGTTTAGTTTGTGGTTATCTAAACAGAAAGCATACAAATCCACAACAGGGAAAATAAAGAATGAACAATGACACCCAGTAAACTAAATCGATATGTAAACTTTTTCTTGTGGCCTGACACAAAAATTCAAACCCTAGGGAAGCAGAAAGCTAAAATATCAATACAACACTGAAGTGCAATTTTATTTTGTCTTAGCTCTGAATCAGTTCTGTGAATCTTCAGATTCTCTATTGTTCTACAAAAAAATTGATTTTGTTTTCCAGTTTTGTAAATCCTCCAGTGAATATGTGTGCACAACATGCGTGCCAGTAAAGGCTGAGATGAGGAGGTGGAGATCAAAGGGCAAAAATATTCTGTGTGGAACTGACCTCAGTCATGTAGTGTATCAGTGATGTATCACATGCTTTAAACTAGATTTGTTTAACCTTCCTGTCGTGTTCGGGTCAAATCTGACCGATTTACAACTTAAAACACTCATAAATATTGTGTTTTACATCTGATTGCCTCAAGGCCTTATGATATCCTCCACACTATGCACTTTAACATATAAAAGTGATGATCACCTCTTTCATTGAATTTTGAGTGTTTTAATCAACCTTGTTACACCTGTGGTGTTCCCGGTCAAAAGTGACCGCCATAGGAAATGAATGGGTATCCAGACTATATTCATCCATCAGACAGAAAACATCCCCATACAGACCACCCCAACTCACTCACTCACTTACTCACTCACTTACTCACTCACTCACTCACTCACTCACTCACTTACTCACTCACTCACTCACTCACTCACTCACTCACACACACATTTCAGACTGAACAATGTCTTTTGCGGGTACACATCTCTTTCCCGCGCTTATGTGCCGATCGTCCCACGTGAACCAACTTCCTGATGAAACAAGTATCATCTTCACACAGACTAGACAGATGTCTGTTATGTGAACCCATCTATTTCCACGCTTTTGTGCCTATCCCCACGTGAACCGCACCTTCCAGACTAATCAATGTATCATCCTCACACGGACCCCATATATATATAGCTTGATGTTTGCCTTGCACTCCTTTTACTTTGAGCACAATGAGTAGGCAACTGACCAAGCGGTTCTCTGTCGAAGAGGTTCTGGTCCAGGTTTTTGGACATGATGGACTGAGGACTGAAATTGAACCAGAGACCGAGGAGGATGTCTCGGAAGTGGAAGGCAACACAGATTTTGATCCAGACTTTGAGGAGACTGACCAGTCAACATATGGAGAGGGAGAGGCACCTGATGAACAGGCACCTGAGGAGACATTCCATTTAGTCTATGGTAGATGTCCATGTGTAGTTTGATTATAGATCAGGTCTAGGTTCTATATTAATACTGTGAAAGTATCAAAGCCTCAGTCCACAGAGAAATGCACACAGCCTGTATTCAGAAACTGAGCCTTAAAACCAGCCGTCAGGACTTCTGGATCTTTGTGATGTCACAACAAACCAGTCACCGCCCTCAGCCACACCCAAAGCCCCACCCACCTGGACCCACCATCCAACCTTGCAGGATTTGGTTTCTGTAAGTATTTTACCTGAAATCTGCTATATTTTTATTGGATCACTCAGAAAACAGTCAGCCAATCAGAAGAGAATAGGCTGAGAGCCTCCTCTCTTGGCTAAATTGCCATATATTTTATATTGCATCACTCATCATGTAAACAGAAACATGGCTGCAAATGATTTTTTCCTCTGTGTGTGCTGGATTTGTTTTTACACACAACAAATGCAGAGTATATTTGCTTTATATTTGCCGCTGATGATCCTTTTGTACTTTTGATATTTAATACACCACTGAGAGTGATTGCCAAAGGTTCAAGCTTGTACCCAGCATATTCTCCACAGCAGAGATGAAGACAGCTTGTCAACCTGAGAGCCAGACAGCTGAGATCACATTCAAATAAAATGATAATTAATGAGGTCTACATGTCATCACTACCGTGTCAGAGCGCAGAGAATCCAAACTCACTCTGTCTCATCTCTCTGTGCTCTGTGTTTTGTTTCGTCTATCTCGCTCTGCCTCTCTCTCTCTCTCTCTCTCTCTCTCTCTCTCTCTCTCTCTCTCTCTCTGCTGGCCAGGCTTCTGAGAGTCGGGGGAGACAGACTGGGTCTTTGACTGGAGCGGTGATGCTATCACTGCAAGCTGCACAGGCCTGGCTTTGTTTTCTTCCTCCTCTCTCCTCTGCTTTTTCTGCGCTCACTGCGCCAGGTTTCCCGTTCCCTCGTGGAATTTCTGGAACATGGAATAATAAGAGGTTGAAATCAAGACAGAGAATATCAGCAGTTTTAAGAAATGCTCGGGGAATCAGGGAATATAAAGATGATTTACAAAGTAGAGTAGAATGTGTGTTCATCACTTACCAAGCACCTGGAGAGTTATGGAGAAGTCAAGGAAGTTTACACAAGGGCCACAGTGGGGGCCCTCACTGAATGTTTGCCCCCTATTTACACTTCTGACAAACCTCACTACATCTTCTCTACAAGAGAAGTTAGTTCTGTTATTTGAAACAAATTCAAATCTGATTGTCTTACCAGATCACACTAATTGCACTGAAAGAGTAAACTCTAGACATGTCTGATGTACGCACATCTGAAATATACAGAAACCAGAATGACCTCCTGGTGGTTGTCTGCCTCCTCCACTCAGACTAGTTTAAGATTATATCCCTGTTTATCCAGAGTCAGAGAAAATATGAACCATTTGTGTGAAATTTTGTCATAATTGCTGTGAAGTCTTGAGTTATGGCTAAAAGTTGTTATGTGAGGTCACGCTGAACTTTGACCTTTGACCACCAAAATCTAATCAGTTCATCCTTGAGTCCTAGTGAATGTTTGTTCGAAATTTGAAAAAGTTCTGTCAAGGTGTTACTGAGATATCATGTCCATGAGAATGGGACGGACGGACAACCTGAAAACAATATGTCACTGGTTCTGGCTGTCGCCAACGCAGAGGCATAAAAATAAATCAGTATAGAGGAGTGGGAGATCAAAAAACCACTGACAGTGTCCTCTAATGACTGCGTCTCAGTGGACAAAGACAGACAAAGATACACAGATGCTCTACAAGAAAACAAGGGTATAAAACAATAAAACACAGGGAAGCAGGAACCTGTTCACCTACCTCATCACCGCATGCTCTGCTGTATTCATCAGCATCAGATGCTCTGCTGTATATCGACTAATCCAGGTGGGAGGCAGCAGTAAACAAACTGCATTTACTGCAGAGACATGTCACCTGAAAATCCCCCAGTAAAGCCGAAGTGATGAAAGAGTTTTTAACTATGGTTGAAATATGGTTATCAAAGTGCTGTTGACTCTTTCTCTCACACACACTCTTTCTCTCTCTCTCTCAAAAATTCAAATTATTTCAAATTATTAAATATATTAATATTAATACATTGTATTAATTATATTATATAAATATAAAATTATGCTCTCTCTTATTATCTCTCTCTCTCTCTCTCTCTCTCTCTCTCTCTCTCTCTCTCTCTCTCTCTCCCTCATTTGACTTCTTCCAAAAAGCTGACTTCAGGTGCTTTTGGAAACCAATCGGATTTTGCCACAATCTCAACCAGCCAATCATCATTCTCTGTTTCCCTCACTCCTGATGTCACTTATCACTTTAGTGCGTGTTACTGCGACCCTCCTCCACAACATCCACCTCCAGTCTTCATATCCAGCACCAGGTCCAGCTCATCAGAGTCCACATCACATCCAGACCTCCAGCATTCTCTTCTTCCCAACAAAACCATGCTCAGGTGCTCCAACAATAAATTAAGCCAAAGACATGAAGTCAATGTCTTTTTTTCAAGAATTTAATGTGCAACAGTAGTTTGTCTAATTTCATTCTGACCAGAATGCATTTCTCAGTCTTTCAGATTCTATAAAGAGACATTGGTCTATTATTTTTGGTGCTGAAGAGGCAGAGCTTTAAACAGCTTTAAAACACACATGTGGTGTTCTCGTGATTATTTACAGCAGCAGGACGGTGTAGGCTAGTAACCATGAAGGGGTATGGAACCTACTCCAGAAAAAAAAATCCCACAATCCAATACTCCAAACACCATAAATATATAAAAATATGGAAGAGACATTACACATAAAGTTTTTCACTGGTATGGAGGGGGACAAGTAGGTTCAAAATGTGTCAGACATGGAAAGATTGGCTCGTTTGATCAGTCTTCTTTTTTCTAAATGTCTGAAATCAGCTGTTTGGGGACCTGTGCTGAGACTGTAAAGATGGTATGGAACTATAGAGAAGCATCTCCCCTGACACAGAAACAAATGTGGTGGCTGGTGATTGTTGAAGAAAATCTTCTTAACGGAAATATCGACTTGAGACTTCAAAAAGCAGCTCGAAGAAAAATGTGAAAAAAAAATGAAAATTATTCAGGACTCAAAATGGCCACATTGGAAATGTTAATCCACAAGTAGAGCTGCATGAATGATGTATGAGATATTGCAATGTATTTCCCAGGCAGGTTTTTGGCGAGTTACTGTTACATAATGTTGCAAATCTCTTGCAAATAATGATTTAAAGTTAAAAAGGCCCATATCTTACAAACTCCTCAACCACAGTGTCCAACCAGAGATAACCCTGATGACACCGAGGGGGGGGGGGGGGGGGGGTATTGTGTTAGAGTAGAACCACAGCAGACTTTATACTCCTGTTTTCACAAGCTACAAGTATCTTCTTCATGACGAGCAGACTAATTCAGTGGAGTGCCCCTTTAACAGCGGCACTCAAAACATAAATTACAGCTGGTGGATGAGACTATATGCTCCCTCTCACATCCTGTATACATTACTCTCAGGCAGCCAGCCTGTAAGCAGCTACTGTGATTTGAATTATGAGCTGTGTGATGTGAAGACCGTCTTTGGTCCAGTTTCATGTGCTGCAGTTATCTGTTCTATAACTACTTTTATTTCATGCCTGGTGTTTTATTGCCTGTAAATGGATCAAATCTAGGTCAGGGACCGTAATGAGTCACAACCTCTGCGTGCCCTTGTGCAAGGCACTGCCTGTATGTCACATATACAAAACTGCATTGAAGACAATGAGACGCCTCCTTTCAGTCAAGATTCCACACATAAAGAGAAACAGATCCATCCAGAGCCTTAAAGCATCAGCTCAGCTGTCAGATATATGAGGGAACACTACAGCATGTGCCCAGTTGAACAGCACTTTTCCTCTGCAGAAACTTCTCAAATCACTTCCTGGGTCCTTTACTCACGAGTCATTACATATCTAACTATAGTGACCAGTAGATTGAAATGTGAAATTCTGGAGGTTTAGAATTTCATAATTTTGGGCCATTGCTGGCGGTAGCATCAGTTTTCTTGGTCTCTTCTCTTACCAAGACTCTTCTCCCCTGATTGTTCAGTTAACTCTAGAAGAGTCCTGGTTGCAGACTTCTTCATTTAAGAATTGTGGACCAGTGTGTTCTTGGGAACCTTCAATCCCAGCAGAAATGCTTTTGTATCCTCCCCCAGATCTGAGCCTCGACACAATCCAGTCTCTGAGCTCTGCAGGCAGCTCCTTCCTCCTCATGGTTAGGTTTTTGCTCTGATATGAATCAACTGTGAGACCTTATTTCAAAATGATCTCAAACTTTCACTGTTCTGACATAATATAAATAAATGTTGATCTGAGCCATCCACAAATATGTGGTAGAGAAATGTTGTTTATTTTGTTAGTTACAAGGGTGAACTTTGACTTTCGGTTTAGAATTGGGCAGGAGATCACACAAAACCAGGGGTGGGAACACTGGCCTACAATCCAGGACCTGAGGATCCAGGACCAGACAGGGGTCACTGTCCATTTAGACACTACATTACTAGTGAGCTTGGAAAATATGGCATCAAATCAAATTTGGGCAACTTATGATGCAAGGAACAGCTATTAATGGAATATGCAAATATATACAGGTATAGTAATTTTGGTCAATTTTAAGCCATATTACAATAGATGTAACAATAAAAGTTTGAGAACCGTCTGAAGTAAATAAAATATCACAGTAAGTATATATTATAATTATGGATGAATAACAAGTTAATTAAGCAGATAAAACATTTTACTGGATCATCATTTCTGGGGCTTTTTTTCACTTATTGTTCATGAATTCAAACACAGGTCAAATTTGAGCCGAAACTCTAAAGCTAAAGCAGGAGGGTTAAGTTGTGCAGGTTTCATTCGATGTGAATGGGAGATGAAGCAAATATGTGCAGGATTGTCATGTGATGTGACCAAACGTTCAGACGTGACACCTCACTGGCTCTTTTCTCTGGACGTGGCTGTGGACTAGCTGACAAGAGACTGTGTGGGGCCGGTGGGCTTTAGCTCCTGCAGGATTGTTGGCAGGTGTCTGATCCAGTTCAATGGGAGAAAAGTCAAAGTTGAGTCATTAGAGGTCAGAGGTCGTGTGATGATGCTGTGCTGTAAAACACCAGCACAGAGGTCGTCTGTGCAGCACTCAATTATGACGGGAGTGAAGGAGGGAGTTCAGGGAGTCTGCATCAGGAGGAGGATAGACCTTTCATTATGTTTACTATTGTAACCATGACGACAAAGTCCTGTAACCTTAAGGAAGCTCTTTAAACAGACACCATGATCTGTTCCTAAACCTAACCAAACCCTGACGGCTCCGTAAGCTCAACCATGTGTTCATGATGACAGAGGTCTGGTAGGTCAGCGTGTTCATCATTGTCACCGTGGTGACGAAGGTCTGGAGACGCTTGTGTGGGTTGTATTAGAGGGTAGAGACAAACGACCCGCTGTATATAATCATCTAGGTCTCTCTGCAGATCTCTCGCTCTCTCTCTCATACACACATACACACTGAAAATACACTTAAACACATCAATTACTTGCCGGTCCACGTATGAGGTCTCAGTTGTAAAGTGTGTGTGTGTGTGTGTGTGTGTGTGTGTGTCCAGCACAGATTTGAATGCACCAGGGCTGGTCAGGAGTCGAGAGAGGATCAGTGGTGGAGCTCATTCAGCCATGGCCTCAGACTGCCAGACACTGACCTCTCAGACACTCGATGGACTCATTGTAGATGGGGAATGTTTCACTACACACATGCACATGCACACACACACGCACACACACACACACACACACACACACACACACACAGACATCCTCTGCACCCATTTTCAGGTTCACAGTCTTTTTCACAGCCTGCTGTGAACAAAGCCTCCCAACAGGTACCATCAGATGGACAATCATGTCTTAGGAGCATTAACTTGACAACATGTGAGAGCTGTTTGTCATAAAGGATGTTTCCTTATTACAAACAGTTTGTCTGTGTTTATATTTGTTATTTTAATTCTTACATTTGTTCTTGTTTTGTTGAGCTTTGTGTTGTGTGTTTGTGTTTCTATCCCCTGGGGTAGTTTAATCTCACCTGAGTACCCCCCCCCCCAAACACACACATACACACACACATTTTTCTCCCCCTCTGTGTGTGTTGTTTTTGTATTTTTATCCTCATTTTTCTGTCATTTCACTCATATTTGTTTCAGATATCAAACAGAGAATAAACTTGTACTGACACTGCACTGCTGTGACAAGCAGATTAAAGAAAGAAGACATCTTTTTACCTTCCAATAGTGAGAGGGAACAGATACGCAGTTGACAGTGATGCCTCAGGTAGATGCAGAACCGAGTCTGTGAGGGCACATAGGTATAGGAGCCAACATAGAGTGGATGTTGCATAATCCCATTTTGATGCATATCTGCCTGGAGTGTCCACACAGAGAGGTCCATTCATCACTGCTGCTGCTGAATCACTGTGAAACAAGACCAGGTCAAAACCTAGTGTATGTCAAGTAAGTATGGTCAACAAGGGACAGCTGGTTGACTTGGACCAATGGTGTAACTTGATCACTCATCTCTATCAGTCAGTCACTCAGTCTGTCAGGGATGGCCTGACTGCAGTCCAGCCAAAAATTATGAAAAAACATAAGATACATTCTTAGAAGTTCACAGTTTTCAGTTCACAGTTTTCTAAAAGCTCCGGTTCAATAGCTGCTTAGCAAAAAACAGCAGACAGACATTTTTCACAAGAGTCGGTAGAGAGTGAAGAGCGAACATTAGTTCTCAGAAACATGACTCCAAATGAACGCTAATGTTTCTCTGTATCTGCTTATGTAGAAATAGGCAACTGTTTGCTGCAACAATCAAGTGGCAGTATGACAATGCTGTCAACCTTGATCTCTGAACACATCACTAAAAAGGTCCGACTGTCGTAGACAGGGGTTGCCACCCGTCAGGATTTCCCAAGATTGTTCTCTTTTTGAGCGACTGTTTCGGAAAATTAATATTATTTCCAGGGCGTTCTCGTTTTTTTTTTTTTTTTTTGTGAAAATGCTCGTCTAATTTAGAATATCATAGTTTCAAGTAAAACCTCATTTGTTTCCTTCTGCTGTTCGGTTTCCTTTCTGGTTATGTCCAATCCTGTGTGCATCAACGTATGAAAATGGGTACAACACTGACGACTGGCGAATGGCCTACACTTTCATTTAATTGGAAGCAGAAATATGAAAACGTACCTTATTACCTAGCAACTGCTGCACATCCACGATCCCATCATGAGTTAGGCGACCCGGTAGAGGAGTGGTTAAGGAGCATACTGTGTGGGCGCAGATGCCCTGAGCGACGAGGAGGAGAAAACAAAGGCAGATGATCAATTGTAAACACTGATTACAGTTAATAGACTACCTTTCAACTGACCACACACGCTGTATTTGTATGTTCACATGGTTTTCTTGTGCAAAGACTATATAAGCAACACTTCAAGGGCACTAATTTTCAATCTTACCCCTAAATAAACTGATAGCTAATCAGGCTGAATTTAAAATATATCCAGTCATCCTCTCAGGACTCATGTTTGTTGCCACTTCAGACTTATTTTTAGCAACATTGCTGCAATCCCAGACCTCAGCAATTACTTTAGTGAATATAATGTTATCATAATTGAAGAATCCAAGTTACACTATAAACTTGGGTTGTTATAAACCATACTGTTTCTGGCAGTGGCATCAAAACCTCGAGCTGCTGCACTCACAGTAACTGAGACTTTGTGGTCGATGTTATGTTGCCCAGACAACATTTATTGTTCATCCAAGCACATTTTATGACCAGAATCTGTTAGATCTTTAATAAAAATGCAACTTGAGGCGAACAGCTTCTTTTCATCTGTGGAAAAGAACCAGAGCTTAGAAACACAATTTATATTTTGAGTCACAAAGAAATAGTCACAAACAAAATCACACACCTGTCATCCCACATCATCTGTGTCCTTTTACCCATCAGCCCCTATTTGTCTGGCATTGTTTCCCTTATTGGCTTGGACAAAACACTCACAGTTTTCCTAGAGAACGACTGAAAGCCATATTTGCAGCCGCCTGGGAGCGGTTATTTGAAGGAGCTTTGGTCTTTGAATAAACCCCAAACGCCTCGGTGTAAACACACCACAACACTCCAGTCTGCCTCCAAATGATTCTCAGCGGAGCAGCTCCACGTTTCATCTCATGGGTGATATCACAAATGAACTTTGGGTCCTGTGGACTGCAGCTCGAGAGCAGGGAGAGTTGTTTATGTACTTAATAAAACAGACTGAGCTCAACAGAGTAATGTATGCGAACCCAGTTTTAGCCTGGATTATTTTCACTTTAATGTCGCACAGTCGGGGGAAGTGATCTTTCCCTGCACAGGCTCTGGGGATTTTGACATATTAGACACATTACTCTATGGGCTTACCGTCACTGAGATAGGCCACACAACACTGAGGATGATATTTATAGTGAGCTACATATATCAGCACATAATGTAATGACTATACTTCTTCAAGCGCTCATTAGAGAAGATACAGCCTCCAGCACTGGAAAGAGAACTGTTATTAAAGTTATTCATACATATATTGTATGCACACAATGAGACGAAGATAAATCCATGATGATGAAGATGAATCCATGTCTCCTCTTACATCCACCTCGTTACCTTTTTTGTCCTTTGCGGTCCTTATATTTATTTTCCTGTAGCTTCCTGTTGTGTCCGTTGTTTGTTTCGGGTTTCTGGGTTTATTTCTGCTTTTCTTTCTTTATGTCAACACAGGATTAGCACCATGACAAGAAAAAAAGCCCCAGCTTTACAACCAACTTAAAAATTGGTTGTATTTAATTTGATTAATTGCAATTTATTCAGTTCATACTGTGCTAATACACAACAAATTAACAACAAAACTTGACACACAACAAAAACAATTCAATTAAAAAAAATCCTAAAAAATGGTTTCAACTAAAACCATCTGGGTTCCTGAACAGACATGACTGGACAGTGAAGTCACACTGTCTACAGTCTCGACCAACAAAAGTTATTTAACACATTCATTGTTGCTCTAAGTAACATGGTCTCATCCCGCTCCATCACATTTCAATGAAGACTAAAGCTGCAGTTATTTAATGCTAAAGAGCTAGTCAGTGATAAAAATGGAAATTGAAGAAAAAGACTATCTGAAGTGTAGGTGCAGTGTGTAACATACTCTAAACACTTGAGTTAGCATGTTAGCCTGTTAGCAGTACTGCTGAAAGGTTCAGTCACAAAAGCAAAAGCATAAATAGGATGCATCAGTGAGAGTAAATCTGCAGGAATCTTTCACATCAAGTTCAGTTTTGATTAATTATGACATGAATTCACACTGTTGACCCACAAACTGTCTTGATCAGGGTTGTCGTGGTAACGTAAAGTGTGGGTAAATTGTGTGGGTACTTTTCCTCACCTACTCCATCACAGAATGAAAAGGGCTGTCATAAACGAAAGACCCGCCTGTCTCTGTCTCAGAAACACAATCTGCTCTTTAGTGTTTGGAATATGACAGAACTGACTGATGTGGGAGTCAGCATTTTGTGTTTCTCAGCTAATCACAACTGGACATATCTGACTATTATCTGTCTACAAACAATAAATTCATACAGTTGTTTTATAGTGTCAGTCTGTATTTAAAGATCTGTCTACTGTATTATAGCAGGGCTGGTTCTTAATCACTTCTTTCTCTTTTTTTTTTTTAAATCTTGAATAATTTCCAGCTTCTTTACTTCTGTCTCAGGTTCTGAGCTGTGGTACATTCAAGATAACTTTAACTATAAAGCAGCAACAAAGCTGATAAATTGAACAGTTAAAACAATCCTATGGAAAGATTGTTTAATGACTCAAGTCACTCCAGAGCTCATAACTAACTCCTGACTTTACGGTTGGCACTTTACTGGTTTTGAATAAGATGTCATATCTTCTCACTGAACTCCTTACAGTCGGCCGGCTGGCTCTAGCCCCCAGGGTGCATTTGTTGTGATTGATAGTCACTCCGTGTGAACAGGATACAATGAGGCTGACATGGGGACACAAAGTGGAGGCGAGTAACAAGGTTCCAACAAAAAAAGCTTTGTCCCTAACAGGTAAGCTGGCTGTGGTATCTTCAGGGAGTATCCGTCCGCCATCTCAAGTACTCTGCTTTGTGATGCTGCATCTCGCTTGTCATGTATGTGTGTGCACGTGAGACACTATCATCACACACATCTGTGCCAGTGAGGAAAGAAAATGACGCTATTGTTTTTGGACTTGCTCTTCATTTGTCTGTCACCACCACAATGAACCAAACCTGCCAATGAGGCGTCGCTCTCTGAAACAAAAGAGCTAAATCATCCATTTATAGTTGTGTAAGCAAATGACCCCCACACACACGCACACACCCATCCACATACACACACACACACACAAACACACACACACACACACTCTGCCATTACAACAATGCAAATGAAACCGAGATGATTTATCAATTTGTCTCTTTGTCAACATCCCCAGCAGAACTCTCAGAAAGATGAGGATCTGTACCTTCGTGCTGTCATGCATCACTGAACATCAGTTAATGACAAAACCACAGTGGGCTGATAAGACTGACAAAAGATGTCCATGATCTCAGAGACAGAGACAGAGAACTGACAGGTAGAGCCATAAATGACTGGGTTAAAAGAAAAGAGGGATGAGGTGAGAATGAACCTGGACAAAAACCCAAACCAGTTTTGGGTGTTTGGAAGAATTCTGACACAGACTCAAAAGAATGAATTAGAATACGGAACAGTCCATTTCATTACATGAGATGGTAATAATTATTTTCTTTATTAGCTTTTTTGGCTTGATATTTTGTTTTACTCAACCCAAGTAAAATGCTTTATCACTTTGGACAACTGGACATCAAAACCCTGATTTCTTGTGTCTTTAGTCATTTGAAGCAGCCATGATGTTCAAACTGATCATTGTGATCCTCAGCAAAAAATGTTTTGTTGTGGTGGTCATTCAAACTATTGCAAGTTATTGACTGCAACTAACTTTATTTTCTTAAGTTCAAGGTGAGTTAATTCAGAAAGTTAACAACCATGATTTACCTCCAGCTCCCTTTCAGCTGCCTTGACGAGGAGTTCAGGGTCTCACGCACAAGAGAGGCACTACTCCACCAAGACTCCAAGACCAGGACTCCAAGGACCCAAAAGTGGCAGCAGCAGGCAGCAGCAGGCATTGATGTGCAGACAGGCAGGAAGTGTAGGCCCCAAGAAGGCTTGGACACAGCAGAGTCTCGGCTGAGACACAGGGCTCTGGTGGGCACAGTAGCAATTGGACGGGCGAGGATGGGAATCATCCCACAACCATGATGCGATAAGGCCCACAGCAAGGACAGATGCCATTTTGTCCCGGAGGAGGTGCAGGCAGGTGTCAAGGAGCAACAGACCAGTAGGATGGTGGGGCCTGCGGCAGCAAGGAGCATGGACAAGGTGGGAGGGCAAGTTGGAGAAGAGAATCTCTTGGAATGACATCTGTCCGGCAGAACCCCAGCAGATCAAGTTAATGGTTCAAGCCAAATACGACGTCCTGCCTAGTCCAGCAAACCTTCATGTCTGGGGCAAGAGTGACTCTCCAGGATGTACTCTGTGCCCCAGGAGAGCACCGCAGGCACAGCCCAGACCAGCTGTCAGGTAGCTCACCTCTGCCTTGGACTGGGAGCTGCGAGATGACTTGGGGAGGCAGCTCAAGTTCCCGGACCATGTTGTGACAACAACGTTGATGCCAGGTGTGGTACTATCTTCAGCCTCTTCAAGGCAGGTGCTGCTCATAGAGCTGACAGTTCGCTGGGAGGACCGCATGGAGGAGGCCAACAAATAGAAGTGGACCAAATACCAGGACCTTGTAACCCGGAGGAGAGGCTGGAATGCACACTGTGAGCCCATCGAAGTGGGGTGTAGAGGTTTTGTTGGCCACTCACTGAGCAAGGCCTACACCCTGCTTGGCATCACCAGGGCGGCTAAAAGGAAAGCCATCAAGTCCACCATGGAAGCCGCAGAGAGAGCCTCCAGATGGCTGTAGCTCAGGAGGAGTTCCACGTGGGCCGATGCTGCTGGGACACAAGCCAGAGCTGGCTGGGTCGCCTGAGCGAGGGTGTATGACGTTGAAAGACCCGAAACACCATCCTGGGATGTATCCACAATCATTACTCATCCCTGTGATGGACTGGTGACATGTCCAGGGTCCAATGCTTGGTTGTCCCTCCAGTCTCTCTTCTTTCTTCTTTGTCTTCTTTCCACATTAATGAAGAAGATTCATAACTAATCAAGCTTGTAACTGCTGCTTTATTTCTGCCATGATATTGTTAATGATGAGGTAACCTCTGAGTGCTGCTGTGTGTTTCCATTGCCGCCCTAGTGGATATCATTTTTGATTCTCCAGTATAAAAACACTGCAGCTTGTATCATAGCTACTTGTTGACATACGTGCTCTTACAAGCACGTATGTCATGAGTCACAGAAATATAGAATTCTTGGTGTGCACATCTCAAGCAACGAAAAGTGAGTTATTTGAACAAAGTTGCTGAAACTTCTGAACATTTCAGTTTCCAAATTAAAAACATACATTGCAGTGAGTTGCCCTGATATTTGGAGTTCTCCTAACTTTAATTCTCTTTTATTCTGTACTCACACTTCCAGATTCCTGACAAGTTTTTATTCAAGTGCTATTAGAGAGCTAAACTGCTGAATAATCAGTACATGTACTTATTCTGCTTTTATACCTCAGGTTTATACTATTTATTGTTTGTTTTATATTGATTTATATAGGCTGTAATATGTCTACCTGTCTGTAGTTATGTTACTGTATGTAGCACTGGAGACACTTAATTTCATTGTACACTGGGCAATGACAATAAATGCATTGAATTGAAAAGAACTTTTATTCACAGTGCAGTCAAGCTGCATCTAAGGAGATTCCTGCTGTTAATATGGTCGGTGGAGCCCAAACCCAAGGAACAATGGAATATTGATTAGCTTTGACCTAAATTTATCATTAGGTCTGTTTGCTCCAACCACAACACCATGACAATATAATGTCTATTAAATACTATATGTCCTCATGTTCATTTTATTATTTGTAACATGTTTGGTTTTAAAGCTGCCACTTTACCTTTCAGACACCAGACTGAAGAAAATTATTATCCGAGAGAAGACACAATAAGTTTTATTTCCAAGTACAACATGACAAGCAGCCAGTAACTAGGAATAAAGGTTTCAAAGCAACAGCAAACTGTCAACATCCAGTGGTGATTTCAGAGGCAGGTGATGAGAAAAGAATTGGAAGAAGTAGGTGGTAAGAAGTAAAAAGTGAAGAGGAGGTGGGAGGGATTTTCTCTTTTGTCACGATTTTCTCTTTTGTCACGATTGTATTAGACTTAGTAGAGGAGGAAAATGTAGGTGAAGGGATGTGATTATATGTGTGAATGGTAGCATGAGGTACTCTTTGAAGAGATGAGCTTTCAGCCATGGATAGAAGAATAGAGAGTGAGTGTGGCGCTGACTGGAGTAAGAAGGTCAATCCACTTTTGGAAATGAGAGGGGAGAAGAGGTTGGGAGAAGCAGGAAAGTAAAAGCTGGGAGTCGGGACGTGGCTTGAATGAGAGTCCTTCTTTCTCACTGCTGTGAGATGATCCTCTCCCTTCCTCTCAGCTGATGGACATTAGCTTTGGAAGCGTGATGGGGTGAGGAGGTATTTCAGACACTTTACACTGACATCCAATTTTTCTTTTTTTTCCCTACGAAACCGCACTGCAGTGGTCACATTCAATTTCAGCTGCAACTCACAAAAAGTCTTTAAACAATGCCATCACACATACACTGTCATTACTCTTCAGATTGTCCTCCACTCCCTGTAATAACATATGGTCACATGGATTGTACAATGGTTCCATTAAAGCCATCACCCTCAAACACAATGTTCTCGTCAGTTAAATTGCAGCTCTTTTAGCTCATTAACTGAAAGTCATGCATAGGAAATAACTGCAGACCACTTCCTACTTTTTCATGCAGCCACTGCTTTTCCATTCATGTGAGTCCAGTGTGACAATCAACTTGGAGGTACTTGACAGTTGCTTGAAATAGTTAAAGCAGCACAGTGAATGTACATTTCTTGTCAACGGTGCATTACTGTTACTAATGCTGGATCACCACCCAAGCAGCAAGGGGAACTGTTCCAGTGACCCAGACCTCAAGGGCGCCCATAAGCCTCATTGGGGTAATTGTGTAATTTTCTAATGGCAAATTTGTGTAGGAATCTGCACCACTAGTAATACCACAAGTATAATATCAGTTAAGAGGGGTCATTCATTAGTACTGAATCTTGTGGCCCTGGTCTCAAAAAGGGACCCTTCAACTTTTAAATGGTTTAGCATTTATACAAATGTGGTTTTTGGCTCGACTGCAACAGATGGGCTAGCCCTATGATCTGCAATGTCCCTGACTGACAGACAGACCATATTTCTACCACTGGTCATCTGAGTGCCTCGTCTTTGAGTTGGAGTTTCTGGATCAAACAGGTTCATAGGTTCTATTCGGGGGGTGTTTACAGCTGCAGTGTAGCCACCTTAGCTCATTGTCTCTAGATTTAGAGACTTTGTTTCAAACAAAAGGTATAAACCTGGTTCAGGTCTGGGCCGTGTATGGATGCTGAGGGCTACACCTCTTGTTATGGACAGTCCCCCGAGCTGCTCTGGAATTCCAGCTGCTCAAGAACTGCAGGGAAGAGGAGGACAGCTTCCAATACACTGAGCACCTCCAAAGTTCACTTCCCAATGAACACATTAGATCTCATTTTTTAACCCAAATGATTTTATGGTGAGTGATGTGGTTAAACTATTTCCCTCCAGACACAGTGACTTCCTGCAGTCCTGTTGTGAGCATAACGTCAGATCTACCTCATGGACCTCTCTGCATGAAAGTGAAATGCATACATCCCAAAATGTCAAGACCTTTTATCGATGTTGTAAAATCCCGGCTGTTTTTTTACAGCAAAAATCATAATCACAATTATTTTGATCAGTATTGAGATCACAATTATTTAATACAATTACGTATTGACTTTGGAAGCACCGCGCATTTATTGAAATTAAAAACAACATCTTTTTAACAGTGGACATTCTTGAACTTTAAATACAAATCAATGGAAAAACTGATTTTGAAATGATTTAATGAGATAAATAAATAATAAATATAAATAAATAAATAAATATACAATATCAAAATATAAACAGATAAAGATAAAATATAAGAATAAATAAAAATAAATTTAATCAACTACAACGTATCAACCCCTGGCAGCAGCTTGTTGATAGTAAAGCTAATGTCATGAAATAACAAAAATAGATTTCAAAACAAAAAGCGTTGTAACTATAGCTTTTCTGGTTATACACGATATAAGTCAAAGATATGCACGTGGAAAAGCAGCAAAATAAGGCATGTCCCTCCAGACTATATCTAGAAAGGCTCTGAACTGGCAACCTGCACAAGAGGATGCACTGGCACGTACATTGTTAATCTAACCCGGAAGTGGATGGGGGGATGGTTTTTGTAGAGGGAGTTAAATTTGTTGTGAAACAGAATGCAGCACAATCGTCGTTTTATCACAATTATATTGTTTTCATTATCATAAAATTTGATATATCGCCCAGCTGTAATTCAGCTGTGTTTAATTTGTTTTTTAAAGACAATAAAAAACATTTTATAAAAAGAACAGAATTAATGCAGAACTAGAACTTTGTCTATTATTGGTATCAGTTTGTAAAAGATCTTATGTTGCTAAAACGTTATCTTTCCAGGAAGTGAGAGAACTGTTCTTGTTTTCTGTCTGATGACTGAATTTTTAGCTTCAAAGAGGTTTTTCAAAATGTTAAAATCTCTACAACAACAATGTGAGTGTGAGTGTTTATGGGATGTGTCTCACCACTGGGACAGCAACAGAGCACAGTGAACTTCAAACAGTGCAGTGGCTCCTCAGGGGTCCATTATGGTGGGAGTGACATGGTTCTAATGATGCTGATGTGATTCTGGCAACAAAGGTAGCTGAGCAGTTCAAGGGAAGGACGGTCCCATGACAACGAGATGACTGACAGCGCCCGGGTCGTCGTGGTCAGTGGGAGGGAGGGCTTCCTGCACTGATGCACCCCTTGATATGTTGCCAGTGAGCTTGATTGACATGTGATGGTAACAAGGCTTTAGCTCTGCTCATTTTAACGTCCCGCCCTCAGCTGGTAAGACCCATGAGGTCAGACAGGTTAATGCGCACACATTTACCCTACACAATGTGTAGGCTGTTGCCTAAAGGGTCACTTCACCCAAAGCAGGATGTATGTAGCCGTAAAGGTTTTATCTGCTGAGGTTTTTTTGACACATTTCTTTAAGATTTCTGCGTCCACCCAAACACAATGAAAGTGAATTGATTTGTCTTTTCTAAAAACAACTTGGTCCACAGACCTCTTAATGATTTTAACTGGAACTGCTTTTCAGTGAAGGAATAGTCTGAGGCTGTCCTGACCACAAAACTCACAAATGCCTGAAACAGCCCATGTTCACTTTTACCTGACAAGCTGTTGTGACTGGAACGTGAGAACAACGACTCTAAACTGTGTTGTTTCTCAGAATATCATAACAGTGCTATAGATTTGCAATACCTATTCACTGCAATACAGCCTGCAGGTCTGTGAAAAAGTCACTTCACCTGATACTCAGAGACTCAAGAGTCTTGTTTTTCCGTTACAATGTGAATAGAGCAGGAGGGGAGGAGGGTGAGGAGGGTGAGGAGGGTGAGGAGGGTGAGGAGGGTGAGGAGGATGGTTGTGTCAACAAAGCATGTGACTTAGACACCACATGACTCAACTGTCTCTCATTTTCAGTGCATTGCTTTCTCTTTAAACCATGACTACAAACCAGGAAGTAAATGATCATACAGAAATATGTACAGTATACATATACGTAAGTCTCCATGTATGTTTCAATTTTCCGTGTCTTAAAGTAGGGTGACTTATTTTATATACTGTATTAGACTCTCTTTTATTATTTGTTATCACAACACTAAGGTGACATTTCTTTCACAGGTTCACTATGTTGGACTTGGACTTTGGACTGTCTCAGTAAGAGCTGACAAACAGAAGAACGAAGATGATGCTTCTGGTTTGTGGAATGTTATTGTACAGACAGAAATGTAAACAGTGAGAAGGAAGAGAAAAATTCAGTTGAAGAGTCAGAGTGAAGAGATTTATTGATTTCAAAACTTCCCCTTTTGTTCCTTGTTCATTTGATTAAGACTGTGAGCCACAGACGCAAACACCTTCCATTCATCCACACAATAGAGAGGGTGAAGCTGGGTGTGCAATACCAGGGCAGAGCAACAGGTGAGGGAGGGTGTCCGTGCGGGGAACTGAAACACGTTTGAGAGGTGTGTGTGTACATATGTGGTTGGGCTGCTCGGTGAGTACTTGAAGCTGTTGGCTGTGTTTACACACCACAGCTGCATGTCAACAAGGTCACCACCCAGAGCTCATGAGTAAGAGCAGTGACATTTGTAATGGCCCAACACTTCTACTGAAACTGTGTGCTATCAGCGGATTATACTGATTCATAGTCATTATGTAGTGATTCATGTACATTACAGAAATTTAGTAATAAGTTTCATGTTTGTATTGAAAGCCTGATATGTTCCTGTGTGCCATAGAGCTCCATGTTCCTTACTTTGACTCAGTCACAGTCCTGCTGCTGGGAATACTATACCAATACCAAGGAACTATAAGGTTCCTGTGGCCCATTGTTGTCTGCGTTTCCACTGCAGCCTAAATTCCTGGGAAGATTATGCAAAAATATTACTTGACATTACATTATTCACAGCACTTTGAGAACATAAAATTTTGCGTCCCATATGTATTCAATACAGGACGCTTCATTTTATTTTTAAATACAGGACGATCCCGTATTATATGTGACGGGTGGCAACCCTAGTCACGCCGGTTGTTGTGGTCCTTTATTTTGTTGAAGTCCTGTTTCAGTTTTTTTTAACTTCTCACGGACCTGTTTCACAGTGTGGAAAATGTGTTTGCTCGCTCAGTGCTAACTCACTCATATGGATTTTTAAACATGGCGGGTAAAATAAAATGTAGCGAGCACTCGAACAGTCAGAAATGTTCAGCACTGCAGACCACACCCCCCGAACTGAACCTTTGGAAAGTACTACCTCCCGACCAGGTACCTTTTTGGGGGTCGATCAATTACCCCGGAACTAAATTTAGACCCTGGATCCTGCGGTGGAAACACATAGTTCCTCAAAAGATTCCTAGTTCCTGGGGAAAGTTCCTGGGGAAAGTTCCTGGGGAAAGTTCCTGCAGTGGAAACGCGGCTACAGAGTCCTGACAAATACATTACTTTTCCTTCTGTCTGAGTAACGTTAAAGTACAACTGTATATTTGTGACCTGTGTTTTTATGAAGATTTATGTGTTAACTGGAAACCAAGTGCTTCACATGAAAAGAAAAGACATAATCAACATAAAAACATGTTAAAAACATGGAAGTAAAATGAGATGGAATAATAAAATTATAATAGATGAAATAAATAAATAATTAAAATGAAAAAAAGATTACATAGAAAAGCATAACATTGGTAAGACAGTGTCAAAGTCAAATAGCATCTTGTTTATTAAAATGACAACTTTAAAAACTTTTTTTATATTCACTCTGACCTTGCTGCAACTTGTCATTTGATGTCAGATCTCATGACATGTCATGTTCAAAATGAGCGTGGTAAAAGCTTCTTATGCTACTTACAGATGGGATGGCGTTCTATTTTCCCAATCTATTTAAAAGCGGTATTAATCAGTATTTTTGAATCAAATGACATGTAATGTGAAAGGAACTACTTAGTGTGGATCTATTTCTAAGTATTTTGGTGTAAGGGTCTTCTAACATAATACCATGTGTCTCCCTCTTTCTCTCTTTCTCTTTGTCCTTGTGCAGAACGGAGACACACAGGGGAGCGAGCAGAGAATAGTTCATGGATCGTGGATGGCATCGTTCTGATGGATTAAAAAACATACAAATAAAATGTCAAAATGAGTTGGCAGATATATTTGATGGAGTATAAGGGCCACGCTGAGGAAAAATTTCAAGAATGAAGTCATAATATTACAATATTACGGTCATGATATTACAAGATTAGAAATGTAAAATCTTTTGAGAGAAAAACATAATTTTTAGGAATATTACATCAACCAATCAAACAGGTGAAAGGACAGTCAGTGTCAGTCTGAGCTGCTTCTGGCAGCTGCTGTTTGTCTGTCTAACAATAGAACAGAACTGATGCTGATGATGATGATGATGATGATGATGCTGATGATGCTGATGATGATGATGATGATGATGATGAAGCTGATGAGCTAAAAATGTGTCTCCTTATTAGTGAAACCTCTGTTAAAGTAGAACTTCCCAGGATGCCCCACGTTCGTCATTTCAAAGCTTCTGATATTTCCCTCTAAAACACACAACCTACAATTACCACTTTATTCTCATAATATTATGATCCTTTTTCTTGAAATATATCATTTTTTAATTCTCAAAATTATGACTTTATTCTTGTACTGTTTATTATTCTCGAAATTTCAGATTTTTTTTTCCTCACTGTGGCCCGAATACTCCGTGGTAACCTGGGTGACAGGTCCAATTAAGTCTAAGTGTGGGAAACCCTGGTGTTTCCAGGGAAAACATTCAGATAAACCCACTGTACGCTGCCTGCTCAGCGCAGCACAGCCGGCCTGAAACTCAACGTGAACCCTAATGTTGCTCTGTAAGTGCTGGATGTGTATTGACAAATGTGTCACTGTTGTGGTACCGGCAGTTTATTTCCTCGGACCCTCTGAATGTTGCTTGTGACTTTGCTCTCTCCTTTTGAACTGAATCACCCACTGTCTATATTAACTGTATTTAAAATGCGCTTCTCCAATGCTATATGTTCAAACGAACATGTAACATGAAAGAGCAGCAGTTTGACTGACACATGTTTAATATGAACAGGTTCTCTCTGATGTGACAGATACTGCCTCTCCCATGTGAGGAGTTTCTCTGTGGATTATCTTCTTATTATAAGATGTTGACACATCCTTTTGATTATTTGTTTACGCCCTCCACATAACAGAAACCAGGATGAAATTCCACACTCACATGACACAACTGTACGCATGACTGACTAATTAACTCACTCAGTGGAGCTTATCTGTGCAGATGAGTCCAGGGCTGGGCTCACGTTGCCGGGCTCACGTTGCCTGGCTGCCGCAGCGCGCTCTTCGGATCACACAGGAATTTTCCTCAGTGGTCGACATGACTATTTTGCAGTTGTTATGTCGGTATGCAAAATGAGTGCTGTGTTCTCAGTGGCTTTTTCCTATATTTTACACCCATAAAACAAGATATGTAAAGTATGCATACACACACACACACATATAAACACAGACACACAGTTCTGCATTCAAAGCAGCCTCCAGAGAGATTTCATCCTACTCAAACAACTCCAAGCAAAGTCCTCGCAGTCGTCTTCCTACCACACACATAATCAACGTTGACACAGGAGCCTCCTGGGCATTTAAGACACTGGCCCTTGGGTTCTGAACAATGCTAAATTACAGACATGTGGAGAGAGGTTAAGGGCCTAAAAACCTGACTACTCCCGGATGATAAACTCCTCAGCCTCCTCAAAACGAAAAACCCATTACACACCCGCAACGCCTCGTCGCCTCTCTCCGCAGCGCAAGGCATAAAAGCAGAAAAGATAAAACGGAAACGTTAAATAGGAAAAACACGAGGACCCCCCCCCCCCCCCTACACTCTCATCCCCTCCAATCGAGAAGAGAAGCGAGTGATGGAAGCTTCACAATTGTTTTCTCTTTTTGTTTCCTGCTTTTTCCCTGATAAACAGTCGAGGGCTGAGCTCCAGAGCTGTGCAGATTTTTTCATTTTCTGCTGCTGCCTCATAAACAGAGAGCTGTGAGAGACAATGTGGTTAGAAATGATGAATATATAACCAGTGGCTTTAATATCTTTAATACTTGCTGTGGATGTGGCAGAGAGGAGAACGGTGTATTAGACAATGATGAAAAAGAAGAAAAAAGACGGCAAATGCTTCTCAGCTCTGAGGTTTTGTGCTCCATTAGGGTTTTCTTTACTGAAGGTTTTAGTCACGATGCTTCTTTCAGGACTAACAAGGCAGTGTTCTACAGTTATGGCCTCATTGTTCCAAGCTGAATGTCACATATTGGAATCACCACAATGACAGAAGAGCTGCAATCCTGTGTTGCACTGATGAGCAACACAGATGTCCAGTAAACACCATAAAGCCCGACAGGAAGAGTCTGACATGTTGGGAAACACATGTATGCACTGTCTTGTACATGTGAAGATCGATACCACTCTGTATGATACATATGAAGCTACATATTTATACTGCAGCTTTTATTTACTTGGTACAAAAATTGAAGTGTTCAGACTGAACAAACAAGATATATCATGTATAAATATCTGTGAGTTTTAAAGGTTCCTGTGAGCAAATGTTGTGACCTCTGAACAAACCAGCGGCTGGTACACAAAGATGGACTTTGATTATATCTTATACAAATAGTCAGACTTCAGATAGACTGTAAAATGTGATCTTTCTTAAAAACATCTAGGAAAACGATTGCCTTGAAAAAATTAAGTAAATACAAATATTAGTTTCAAGTTATGTTGTTTATATCCACCTGTTAAGTTTTCCTCACATTTTGTGTCTTTACTTTGTTTTATGAAGTTGTTCCAAAATGGCAACTAAAGTTAACTTGCTCTTTTTAAGTTTAGCCTAAATTCATCTGTTGCACAGAGCAGTTTAGTTCTTGACTATCTTAAGCTTGTCTGTCGTACAATGAATTCTGGGTAAATTAAGACCTTTTTCAATATAAAAAGAAATGGCTTACCGGTCATCTCAGTAGCAGAATGTGTTGGTCTTTTGGAAGAATTCAACAGTGACGAGGATGTTTACTTGAAGAGTGAAACAATAAAAAGAAAAATATGATTAGGAAAAAAATGGCTTCCTGTTATTTGCTGTTGGGTTCTAGTCAGCGCAGGTATTATTGACTGTTACCATGGTAACATTTGTTTTTCATTTCATTTCTATATACCTGCATCTGGCTGTTTTCTGTTTTGAATGGCAATGAGTACTCAGTTCATTCATCCATAACATGGAGATTACTGTGATCCCCTTCCTGATCAACTGACACAGCCACATGAGGAGCTGTGAGGCCTGAGGGCCGACTGTTAAACAAACAATACTTCAATTCTAATAAAAAAAAAGAAACTAAAATACTTTCTAGTCTCAATATAACACATACCTCGACACCTCAGACCCTGTTGTGAGGTTTTCATCTCAAATTCAACCTTTTTCCAAAGCGAAGACAGACCCCAGTGAACTGGTGTCGATGCTAAAATAAAGCCAAGAATCTGAGCACCCTAATCTAGACTTGGCCAAGACGTTTGGCGAGCTGGGTGCTTGGCTGTCACAGCTACAATCTTGCCTGTTGCTTGAAACCCTGGCCTGCAGACGCTCTGGCTGAGCGCAGGGAGCTGTGGTGGCCAGCTGATGGGCTATATGAGCTGATTTGGTGGCTGACTGACTGGTATTAGCCAGATATAGTGGAGGGGATGTGTGTCTGGCGCTGGCTCTGTCTTTGCCTGGCTGTATTTTGGAAGGTTCTCCTCCTGACTCACTGGCAGCCTGGCTGGTTATCCAGGCTGGTTGCCTGGATATATTGGCCGACAAAACAACAAGACTGACTCACCAGCTTAGTGACTGTTTGACACTGTACTGGTTCTGTGTCAGAGAGCAGCCATCATCCCACTGATATGATTCTTAATTCTCTGTCTCAATATTACATCACCCACCCCACACACAGCACCCACCCTGGGCCACCTACATACAGCAGGCACGCCTTTGCTACTCTGTGTCCTCTGTACTCACTGTGTTGTGAGACTCATTAATCTCTTGTGTTGTACAATACATGGCCAAGACTATGTGGACATCACCGTCCACTTCCTGTGGTCTGAGGCTGTTTGTCATTGTTTGGGCTCGACCTGCTTTCAATTAAGAAATGTCTGTGAAAACATAATGATGGGTTATTGGGAGTATGTATATATATGTATTTCTGTGGGAGACTATAGAAGGCAAGGAATTGTGTGTTTCACACAAGCAGTTATGAGCGCTGCTCTCACACAGATTTGCAAGCGTTATCATTCTGTTGCTCATGAGGCTTAGCCAAATTATTTTATTATTTCCAATGGCTTGCGCCGCACCACCACGGTTTGTCAAAGTTCAATTTAGTTTAACTTTGACCACTGTGCGCAATGACGAACACGCACGTGGCCAATAGAAACGAGGCATCCAACCAGAGACGGAAAAGTAAACAGAAAGTAGACCTGAAACCGGTCGCTGTGGAAACGGAGCTCCTTCCCCAGGCTGCTCTCTGTACCTGAGGACACCCACAGCCTCTTCCTTGCTGCTCCCCTTCCTCTTCTTGTTAGAGGGGCTAGTGCTAACACTTGTTTCTTAGCACTGGAAAGATACATCTTCGTTAAAAACACAGTGTTAAACACAGTGAGAGCTTCCAGCTTCATAGTGATGTGTCCAACCACAACTTTGAAAAACTCTGCCTATGTTTGCTCTGTCCTCCGCAACAGATCCTGTCCGGTCTGAAAGCTCCATATCTCTTTGCACCTGCCTTGTACGTCACAAGCACCGCTTCCCGCTCTCTCCGAGCTCCACCCGCTCATTCTCATCTTCATCCAATCACAACCTGACATGGTGTCCTTCAGCCAATCACCTGTAAGCTATCAAACTCTCTGATGCCTTTCAGCACCACCCTTCACCACCTCTACCGTTGAGCCTGACCATCGCCAATCAAACCATCCAATCTCATGAAGACGTTCCATCCTCGAGCTCCACTCCTCATCACCATCATCACCACAACCAGCGTCTCTTGGAAGGACCTTAAACCTACGGATCGTTTCCATGGTGATCCACTTCCTGTTGGGGTCTAAGCACCAAAGTCTATTCCTTCTGTTCACAATAAATTTAATTTTACTTAAATTTCTTTTGTTCCTCTCATGAGTCTCTCCTGAATGAAAGTATTGTGTTTCTTTTGATTAGATAAATGAATGTGAGAGTAAATGTTGTAAGACTGTTAGTCCACCCACACGTCCCATTGGTGTCTGGACATCTTCACACTCATGACAGCAGTGACTGACACTGTCAAAAGTTTTGACAAATTCCTCCATAAGAAACGGACTGTGCCACCTTTAGGACGAACTGGAACACCGACATGAGCCAGACCTTATCACCCAACATCAGTGTACGACCTCAAGGATGTGAGAAAATCCCTGCAGCAACGTTCCAAAAATCTTATTGCATGTTGTGTAATATTTGGGTCTCCAGATACTGTATGTTTTAACATCCAGTACATTTTTCTAGATAGAAAATGAAAGATCTGGATTGTTGGTGTCTTATTTCAAATCTTATAAAAGTTGTGCTTCTGAAAACATAGATCAAACTGTCCATCAGTGCTGAGATAAATAATATCTTAAATAAGTAAATCTAAACTCTGTCACTCTCAGGTTATTGTAATAATAACAACAATAATAATATAATTATAATCATTATTCAGTCATTGTGTATTAAAGCAGAGCTACAAAGCAATACAGACAGACAGCGCGTCCATAGGAAAAACATTTTATTGAAAAACATTTTCAGTTTGTAACAGACTGGTGGAATGTGTGTCATTTATCCTCACTTTGAACTTGTTTGAAATTTTTAAAGTTAAAACCATTTTTCACAGCCTGGCCATCTCATACTGCAAGGAAGGGAAGAAGAGGGCTACAGCCACCCAGTAACCATGACGTAACTAAAGAAAACCAGGTGTAGACGAACAAACAATGCAAATATAATACTGTGTTACTTACAAACTGGACTGAAATTAAATCATAAACAGAACAAAGAAGAAAAAAAAGAAACTAATTCAATAAATATTTATGGTACACACTTATGGCACAAATATGCAGCAGTCGGTTTGGCAACTTTTCTCTCATTTTTTTTTTTTTAAACCAAATTACCATGGAAACAGTGCAAAAGGGGAGGGAGTGGGGAGGACATGGGCTTTCCATCGCGCGCTAGCTAAAATACATAGCAAAAAATTCAAATTTTATACAAAACATCTTACTTTAAGAGTTTATAAAAAAATGTTTTTATTGGGTTGTGGTCAATATTTACATCAGCTATTTACCAAAAAAGTAGTATGCTCTGTTTTACTGAAGTGTATTCTGTTTTTTCTGGACTTTTTTCCCATTTACTTCCCTAAAAAGGTGAATAAGGCTATTGTAACAACCCAGGATCCATATACAATACAAACATTAATGTATTTACAGTTTCTTACCTACAGAAGTACGGTGCAAAATTACTGTGTCAAGTGACCAAGGGCTGACCATACGAGCAAGGCATTTACAGTAGCCTGAGGTGCTTCTCCTAGCCCGTGCGCTAAGACTCCCACAGCGTCGCTATGACGTTTCATAACAGGTTGAACCAGTCCTGGTCTCTGTTGGGAGAGCGTTAGTCGAGTGGCTGCTAAGAAAAGGACGTCAGATTTAAAGAAACTAATAAGATTGTCATTTTCTGCCGCAGACAGACAGCAACTAAACAGACATTTCTTTGTTGTATAAGTGTGTCTCTTTTCACCTTTTCTTAAATACCTGTTCAGGTGTGGTATACGTATATATGATTTGTAATGGTTTCATTTTTCACAGTTTACCTTTGTACTACGGCACATAGTTCAAAAAGAAAAGGTTCAAATAATACTACAAATAATGCAGGAAAGAAAAACTAACAGCAGGCTTGTGTGAAGTACTTTGCTAGTTTTGTGTCATTTGTTTGTTGTTACGTCTTTCAGTGGTTAAGAACACTTTCCATAGGTGTTTTTTTTTCTCATAATTGATTAAAAAAATAAATAAGAATTGCATATTTGCAGATTTTGTAGCCTCTTGGAGGCACAAACCTCAGATCATACAAGGCTTGGCTTTTCGGTGAAATTTGATGTTCTTCATGAACACATGACGTTGATGATGGCCTGATAAATGCACGTGACCGGCCTCAGTCACAGTCGTGATCCTAAGCCAAAGATATTAATGAATGTGAAATCACTGAAATATAGACTTGCTCAACACACACACGCGCGCACACACACGCGTACACACACACACATGCACAGAGAATATGAAAGGTGTGTATGAGGAGAATTGGGGGCACTGGGTGTTCATGGGAAATATCCTTTGGGAGATGCTACACAGAGTGAGTGTGGGAGACACAGCTACTCTGCCCTTGTGTACACCAATGTGAGCTATTTTGGGTCAGATAACTCTACTCCCCTGGGGGGCCGGGGGGGCCCAGGTCGCCCTCCCTTGGTCCTCCTTCCCAGGACCGAGCCCTGTGTCTGTGGACGACAGCTCATGAAATATGGTATCAGTGGGTTGAGAGATATCAAATAATCATAAACCTAGATTGCATAATGTGCACTTATACCATAATATATTAACATTACTTCTTCTTCTTCCTCTCCATACCGCCTGACAACACCTGTGCTCTATGTGTCTATCATAAATAAATTCTGCTTTTTATTTTTTTATTTTTTTTATTTTTCATCTTTGCAATGTCCTTTTTTTAAATGTACATCTATTTTGTAACAAAAAAAAAGAAGTAAATCAAAACCTCACAATATGGAAATGCTAATGGAGACTGAGAAACAGTGAAAATGTAAGTAATGTCCCTGTGCTTTTTTTTTTTTTTTTTTTAAACGAGAATAGGAGAGCACCAGTCACACTGATTTTGGGCAACCTTAATCATCAATGGACTCCTACATTACAGTACCTGGAGCTGTTTCAGCTGCGCTAACCTCGACTAGACCTCGGGCCTCTTCTTCACCTGATGCAAAACAATGGCAGTAAGGCGAATTGGATTTTTTTATTGCCCCTAACACTTTCCTGTGTGAAAAGCTCAGGTTCCAGAGACATTGAGGCGAGCTCTTTGCTACTAAATCTGACAGGATACAGCTGCTCTCCCATCTCCAGCTATGACTGTGTCCCACATGGATCGCTGCGAGGAGTGGAGGTACCAAGAAGGGGTTAAAAGTGCTGCTCTATGTTTATGAAAGTCCTCCACTCTTCCCAGGAGCCACCTGGACAGACGGTTTTTGCGCCCTCTCAGGGGGGTAGGGTGCAAAATTACAAAAGTCTTCACTCCCTCTTTTCACGGTCTCGCCACTGTTGGGTAACTTGTGTTTGAACATCACACATGACATGTCACTAAAGGAAAAGAAAAACCACGTATGAAAACCAGATATGACCAAAAATAAGATAAAAGGTAAATGTTGACAGTTAATAAAAAAAAAACTGTCTTTCTGTCTTTAAAACCTTCAAGTAACATCACAAGTTTTCAGCCGGGCGCAGACAGCGATCGGCTGAGAACATCTGGGAATGAGGAGAAATGGTGCGATCCACACTTCAACCCAAAGCGTTCACATTGACCGGCGAGACGGAGTGTGTCTGCACGTGTGGGTGAATGTGTGTGCATGTGATGGTGAGCATGTGGGTGGCAGGGTGAATGGGTGATCTCAGAGAGTCAGTCAGGAGAGTCCCGGAGAGGACTGGTGTGAGAATCTCTCTCCTTCTTCCTCGTCCGGCGGGTAAATCCACAGAGTCTCTCTGGTTAGTGAGCATCAAGGGAGGGCAGCCATTTTGTGAGTTCATGGTTAGCCCATTTCCTCCTTTACCTCTCCTCCTCACTCATTTTTTGTCTCTTTCCCTCTCTTTTTCCAAGCAGTAGTCTCTCTTTAAGGTGAGGTCAAAAATTTCCTTTTCCTCCTTTCGCCCCAGGAAACCTCCACATCCATACGTCCGTTTGTCCTTCCCAAAGAAACAACGCGCTGTGCGTCTGTCAAACTTTCTGATTCAACAATACTCAGTTTTCCCCAAAAAACAGGCAGCGACACCGGGGAAAGAAGAGATTGTTCTCTCCACTTCCCAGAACTCCCAGAGAGCAGCAGCAGTGACAGCAGCAGGCTTCTCTCTGGCCCTGCACTCAACCCATCGGCGCCAACTGTGACCACATCAGACGGCAAGGTATCAAAGACAAGAATAGTGACAAAACAGCAGAGAAGAGGAGGAGGAGTTGACAGAGTGAGAGAGACAGAGAGAGAGAAAGAGAGTGTTTGTTTGCGGGCGTGCCGGCGGTGCCAGAACCAGAAACCTGCTCTGCCCGGGGACTGTTCCAGTTTGTCTCCCGCCTCCCCCTCAGACTTTGTAATAGATGTTGGCCGGGCTCTGAGGCGGCATCTCCTGAACTATGTAGACCGGGTGGCCGTAATCGCCGCTGACCTTCTCGTAGTGCGGGCAGAAGACGCTGTCAGCAGTCCTGAGCGGGATGATGATGTCGCTGGGCTCCGAGCCGTTATTGTTCCCGCCGCCTCCGCTCCGCTTGGGCGTGGCCAGGGTGCTTAGAGACAGCGTGGCGGCGTGCTGCGGCGAGTGCTTGCGGTGCCGCCGTCGGTACTTGAGCAGCAGCAGGACCAGCATGATGATGATGATGATGAAAATGACACTGCCTGAGGCGATGCCGACGAAGATGGCCACGTCAGAGCCGATGATGCTGGAGGACTTTCCACCGTTGTTGTTGTCGTTGCTTTCTCTCGGTGCTACATCTGAAAGACAGAGGGAAGAAGGCGTGAGTGAAATGATGAAACAGCAGGTTTATTCTATTCTTTTCTATTCTATCTGTCGTCTGACTGAAGGCAGATGTTTACAGCTGTGACGAACACATTCGCAGGCGAGGTGAGGAGCAAGCCAATCCCCTTCTGACTATGGAGAGTTGTTGGGGGTTAAAAGAGAGAAAAGATTTTTTATATTCTTCATCATCTTTTCATCATGTCACGGTGAAGGTGTGGAGAACAGGCCGGTGAAGCCAGCCTATAGCAGCCTTTTCTATTAAATACCGTTATTCAAATTGAGCTGGTTGAGACTGCAACCTTGAAACTAGGGCGAGCGCAGCCTGATAGGACAGAGAGCAGCTTGGGAGATTCAGGCAAATGGCACTTTGATAAAATGCATTTTGAAAAACAAAGAAAAAGTTTATTTTCTAAATAACGTCCCCGCATGGAGGAAACTAAGAGGGAAATATCTGATGTTATCATGAGACATCAATTACGAAAGCCAAGCTGTGGGGGCGGTTGTTTTTCTGTTCTCCCCAGGATGGGAGCATGTTCCCTGCGTCTCTGTGTCCCGGCTGCTGCTCTTCTTCTGGGCCTAAAAGTGCTTCTGCTGTGTGATGGGGAGTGGACACAGGAATGGCAGGAAGCCCGAAAGCAAGGACCCTTCCATTGTTTAACAAGGGGATTATGCTGCCTCAGACACTCTGGCCGTAGCACCTATATGCTCCTGCTCGCCGCCCAGATGGATGACACATAAAAAAAGAACAGGAAAACAAAGAAAACAAAATGCTGATGTCTGCAAAAAAAACCTGTGCCAGCATGATTTAAAGAGCAGCGCCATCCACGTCAGATTTGGGAGTGAAAGCACAGAGTGTCAGGCGAGGCCACACCCACAGCGAAGCAGGACACAGGGGGAAGGAGCACAGGACTGTTTATATAGGTCACTTTGTTTTTGTTCTCAGGCCCTTCCTGTTTCTTTTTTCTGCACACAGCTCATTGCGGAAATTGCCTGATTCAAATTTTCTTCTTGGGAGATTTTTAACTGCAGTGTAATGGCAGAGATAAGGGGCGGCGTGCACGAAGTTGCGTGTCTGTCTGTGTTGTGATTTGGCACAGGAACAAGTGTGTGTCATTAAAAAGATGGCAGACTGAGATCGGATCATTTTCCCGAAAATGTCACTTAAGAGGTGTGTTCAGGCTGGAATGGGGCCAGTGTGGAGATACCTTATAAGTCCTTGAGAGGCCAGAGATGCTTATCAGTTTTATGGGCAACATTCAATTACTGGCTGATGAATCTCTGACCTTTCTTTCCTTCGCTTTCACACGCACCTCAGTGTCTCTTGCAGCCACGCACACACTCACTCCACGCAATCTGCTCTCGGCCGGCTGAATGGTCGTGCGCCCAAATGCCAAATTATTTCGATAAATCCTCCACTCAATTACCACCATCCCCGGATTTCAGCTCAGAGTCTGTGATCTCACCTGGTTTCTCCAGCACGTCATTTTGGTTGTAGTTTTCCTTGCCGTCCGAGTGCTTGGGAGAGTAGGGCACTCTGGTGGGGTTGTCTTTGGGTGAAATAGGGTCAGAGGGATCTGGAAGAACGCAGGTAAGACACACAGGAATTAATGAGCAATTCTTTTTCACAGCAGTGTGTGTGTGTGTGTGTGTTTGTGTGTGTGTGTTGTTTCATGTTAAGCAATAGCTTCAGATTTTTTCAGGTCAACCAGGTAGGCCTGTTCATCCTGGTTTTCGTGTTGTTTTGTCAGACAGAAGGAATTTTATATGGAAAACAAACTAAAACTTGTCCAACAATTGTCATTTTGGAAGATATTCAATAAGTCTAACTCATAATTCATCTCACTTTTTGAGCCTCATGTTGACTTTAGCTGAACCTTTCATGCATTTTTGCATCAAACTAGGATTTTGTCCTTCAGCCTGGCTTTTAATTAAATATGTTTTTTAGTAATTAGTCACACTATTTTGTTCAGTTATTTTAATGTAATTATATTCAAAATTGAATTTAATTCTATTTTATCTGTTCGTTTGTTTGCTAATGTTATCATAGCTTTTTGAATCTATTTTATTGCATCTCATTGTCAGCTTTCTTACTTGATTGTCCTTTTTGATCGATTGAAGTTTGAACAGCACAAGTCACTCTTGACTTCACAGCTCGTGTGGACAGGAGGAACAAGAAGAGCATGTGTACGGGCATGTGAGTATTGTACTAAGACAGGCTTGGCAGAATTCTTTGAGTTATCGTTGATCAATTCATACACTCTTCAATTCAAATCTTTCCTCTGATCACCAAAAATGTGTCTCAGAAGACAATTTGGAAAATCTCTTGAACCTCTAAATGCTTCAGCCGTGCACCAAGCAACTCATCACGCAGCCAAACCTTCTTTGACTTGTTCAACTGGATCCATGTAAAACAAAGTGGCTCTTCATGGCTCAGATATTATTGTAATCAACCATAAAGAGTGGCTAATGATTGGTGTTGGTTCTGCAGTGGCTCCATATGGTTGTAAAAGCTGCTGAGATGTATGTCAGTGCAGAACAAAACATTCACTGAGCATCTGCTCTTCTTATCACTAGTGCTCTCAGGCTGTGCACTGTGAAGCTCAACCGTACTAGAACCACACTTGATTGTGCACTTCATATAATAAATCCACTGGTTTATAAGTAACTCATACCAACACTGGGACTGATATTCAGTGCCATTAATCAGCAGAACCAATTTCCAGCCTGTTCAGCACCTGTTCTTTTACAGCAGCTTCCATTCAGTCCCATTCTCAGTAGCACTGATGCTGGTGTCGACAAGAGGGCCGAGCCCAGGACGTTACCAATCTGAGTGGCAACTGATTTATAATTCTGGGTATAATTGTGACTGTGTGATCGTGTACTCTTCAGAGACAGAGTCTACAGTGTCATACATGCAGGATCATGGATCCTGAGCTTTATGTGTTCTTCTGTTCATCTGAATTGGACTTGCATGTGTGGGAAGTCTTCTAGCTGAAAGAGCATATATCAGCAGATATTTCCTGTGTGTGTGTGTGTGTGTGCGTGCAAGTAGATACAGCTGTGTTTGAGGGAAGTGTGTGCCTGTGTGTGTGTGTGTGTGTGTGTGTGTGTGTGTGTGTGTGTGTGTGTGTGTGTGCGCATGTTTCAGTGCATTAGGCTTCCGCTAGATTAAATCTGCTGCCCCCTCACAGCCCCAGGTGTCATGGAGACGATGGAGCTGTATTGTGCAAAGTCTCCTATGACCTTATTAAGGTATTTTCAGACTCTCACACAATTTTGCACAAAGTATAAGCTGCATTGTGGCCGTCTGCTCACATTAAAACAATACTCACTTTGTCCCACTTTCATGATGATTTTCATGGACTTGGTTTTGCACACTCCCCCCTCCTGGTTGTCGATGCCCTCCATGGTGCCGTTCGAAGTAGCTACAGCAGAAAAGAGAGAGAGGGACAAGGTTAGAGTAACTGTCACCAGCCCCTTATATACCTCGCCATTCTATATAAAGGGAATGGGGGGGGGGGGCATTGTTGTTCCGCCTTTGCCAGCAGCAGAGGTAGTCATGGCGGGACAGGCGCCAACACTGTTGTGTTACACGTCACACCTCTGATTCCATCGTCTAAAAACACACGGGGGTGGAGATCTGCTGGCTTTGTTTGGTTCAGTGTAAACAAGCAAAGGCACAATGATGAGGGGTCTGCTTAACAGCAATGTAGCGGGATCGCTGTTTGAAAGCGGCTGCTGTGGTACAAAAAAGATGTGATGGAGAAATTGTGCTGCCATACATCCCTGAAGCCTATCTCAGAAAAACAGGCAGTTCCCAAAGACAACAGAGGCAGTGAAAGCCCTCCACGGAGGAAGGAAATGACTCATATGCTTTAATAAATTCACAATTCACCCGTTCATCCCGTCAGTCGTTCCACTCCAGCAGAATATTTCACATCCCCAAAGTCAATTAGCTTGAGTAATTGTGACTGTAATATCTCTAACTGTGCTGATGGGCCTCATGAAGGAGGCAGTTAAGGGGAGTGAGGAGAGGGGGGAGACTGAGAGGAGGAGACGACGATGGCTACGATGACAGTGGCCATCTTGGTAAACTGCTAACGACGCTACAGAGAGTGGTAGCCGGTCATGAAAGATTTTAAAAGCCCTGAAATACTCAGCTCTAAAAGCCAAATCAGCATCACCATGAGAACATTCAGGGATGTAAACAGGAGAAATGCTTTCAAAAGAAATGGGCACCTTTCCAGGAGACGCAGAGGAATTATGGGAACAGAGGGAGGTGATAAATTCCTCGATAGTCCTGAGATGAAAAGAGCTTAAAGGATCTAAAAAATGTTCAAACAGGAGAAAACAGGCGTGCACCACTCAACACTGTGTGTGAGGGACAGCAGCAGATCTGGTGGGGGGGCGGGGGGGGGGGGGGCGGGGGGGGGGGGGGGGGGGGGTGCAGGACGTCCCACATGAGGAAGGAGGAAATAAATGGGCTCTATGAGCAGATTTTAAAAATGGAAACTGGCCTTTTGATAAAATAAATGTCTGTTTGTGTCACAGTCATACAGATGTGGCCCACACACACAGAGCAGGCCGCCCTGCCAGCGCTCCATCAGCTGGATGTTTTCAAGCCCATTAACTGCTCCTCCGCCTCTGTGCCTGTCTGCTTTTATCTGTGCTGCCCCTGGAGGCTGCGGGGCAGAACTGCAGCGAGCTCAGATCATGAGTGGGACAGGGAACAGGCGAGGAGGGAGGGAGGGAGGGAAACGGGAGGAGGGGGTAGTAGGGCTTGTGGTCTATCAGGTCGGTAACACAGAGGCTAACGAGCTGCCAGGGCTTAGCGGCTTGGCTTCCCGCCAGTGCACAGTGGCCCACATTCACTATGACTGCTCCCACCACACCGACTCCCCTCCCCTTCGCTTCCCCTTCAGCCTCCTCTTCCCCCTCTCTGAACAACACCCCATCATCCCCAGTTTCCTCCTCTCTAGGATGGCCACCTCGTGGCCACCACCTTCTTCCCTTAAATCCTTTGCCCCTGAACAAACTTACACCCCTCCCACACTCGTCCTGCACCTGAAGCTTTTCCATCACCTCCAGATCCCGATTCGAACAGCTTTGAAAAATGAAGCTCTGTGGTTTGCCACTTTCTCTTTCTCATCCTTCTTTTTTCTTCCTTTTCCTCCCTCTAAGCCACCAATCATTTTGATACGAATCCCCCCCCCCAGCTTTAATAAGACGGTGATGGGAGTGGACACAAAGAGCATGTTAACAAGGACTTCCTGCTACCCTCCCTCCTTCTCACCCTCCATCTCGCCTCCTCTCCCCCTGTGTCTTTCTCTCGCTGACCTATGGCAGTGGGGACTGAAAAGCACATTATAGACAAAGCTCCTTAAAGGCTTGTGCTCCTGTGCGTGTGTGTGTGTGTACGCAGATGTGCGTGCATGTGTTCATTTCATAAACCTGTTAGTGAATCACACGTGAATTTTACAATCCTGTGGGACATTATTAACCATCTTAACATGTTTACTTTGCTGAGTGATCGGCATGGTGACGGTGTGTTCGAATGTTGAGGTGCGTGCACGCTCAAATGCTCTTGTGCTTGAGAGGTCTCGTGAACTCTGACCTCCACAGAAGGTGTATTTGGGTGTCATATGGTGCACGTAGCACCACTTGTGTCGCCTCCTCTTCTTCCCCTCTTTCCCTTTGCCCTATTAAACCATTTAACACATCCACACCGATCCAGACTGAAGATTAAAAAAAGAATCATTCTTCTTGTCACGCCTCAAAAAAACAGATCTGCTTCAAACTCGCCTGTAACATTTCGCTGACATTTAAAATACATCAGGAAAAATACTTCAATCTGGACTCAGTTTAAATGTTTAAATTCTCTTCCCCTTTAAATGCAGAGCAAAACACACACTCTCTATGCCAAGGCTGCAGTCCAGGCAAGCCTGACTTGGATTTAAACAGAATTTGATTGTCAAATCTGCTAAGGCTGGCTGAATGACTTGGCCCTCCTTGGCCCAGCCAGACAAGGCCAGGCTGGACTGGCTGACAGACTAGCTGGCTAGAGTTAACCAGCTAATCCATAATGCTGGGGGAACACAGTCGAAGGAGGGGGTGGGGTGGGGGGCGGGTGGGATAGACCTGCTTCATACAGGACCCTCACAAATGGATTGCCGCTGTCTTTACAGCACCAAGATAAGACTCATAGACAGGGGGGTGGGGGGTGGGGTGGGGGGTGGGGGTGGGTGGGAGAGGAAGGAATAAAATGGAAGATTAAGCCACTACTTCGTCTTGTGTGTGACCTTCTGCAAACACGCAGAGAAAGAACAGGAAGAAAAGCTACATATGATTTTCACCATTCAGTCCATCTTCACTATGAATTACAGTCTTAGTTTTCTTACTACTTTCAAACAAACACACACACACACACACACACACACACACACACACACACACACACACCTCCAACCTCATACATGTGACACACTGTCTCAAACAAATGGATGAAATGTGTCAGAGACGTGTCGTCACTTTGTGTGTGTTTGGGTTAGAGCCTCCTCTTAAAATTAGCAGTCATACACCGAGCATGCAGCACTGCAACCGCAATCCCACCCCCGTGCTGTAAACACACCAAACAAACCCCCCCCCACTCCCCCCACCCTCACCCTCCTTAACTCAATTTACCCTCCTTAACTTAATTTTCTCCTGTTTATCAAATCAAGAGGCTGGAAAATCAGCCAGTGTTTAACGAGACAGTCAATTGTGAGCTGTAATCCAGATAAAGACTGAGCAGTTAACTCTGCTTCTTCCTCTCTCCTAATGTAACCAGCAGACAGCCAGACAAACCTGCAGCGCTGCAGAGAGCTCTGCTCGCATTCACAGCTGGTTGGAAAGTAGCAACGGCTAGTTCAGCTAACGTAGCGTGCAAAGAGTGACGCTCATGGTTCATAGCAACAGTTTAGCTGGGAGCTAAAGTTGTAGTTTCATTTAACATGAAGTAGGGCAGTGTCTCTGAACTATCTGTAGCCCTGTGTGAAAGCTGCTTCGCTGACGTTGCCAAATTCTGTGGGTATAATTAATACACAATGCACTGCTGAAAGATAATGCTGGGCGGTTCATAAATACTGGAACAGAGCAACACAGACAGACAGACAGACAAACAGGAGGGGAGAGAATGATCAGATGGAGAGAATGAGGATGTGTCCCAGAAAAGACAGAGAGACAGGAAGAGGAGAGACAAAGGCAGCTATCATCTAAACTCTGAGCATGATTACCGTAGATGACCATTACCGCAGTGCCAGAGTTATGGACCGGTTAATGCCTGTAACAGGGGCCTTCGCATATAGGGACCCATCCAGTGACCCTCACACACAGGCCGGGCCAAGCTGAGTCAGCCAAATACCAGCTGCCAGTCAGCACTGCACTCAAAAGCACACACACATTTGAAATCCATCATTTCCATCTAGAAAAGTGTAGGTGACATGTTGAACCCTCAGTTGTGAAAAGTGAAAATTTCAGGTTTAAAAACAGAAGTTGAGCTACTTTTAGCTTTTATCCCCCTCACACATCTCCCATACCCACATGCTGCTGATGAATGAGTTTTCATTCTATAATAATAACGCTGTCACTGATTGAATACTATGAACCCGGAGTAAATAAAGAGCAGATCATCTCAATCAGGCAGAAAACTGAAAAGACATTTTAAATTCATGTCGACGTTAATGAGAGGGATCGCTCCTCGGAGCTCACACTGCACTCACAGAACAATGAGGCGAGGGGACTATCTTCTGTTGTGACTGAAGGAAAAGGTGATTAAAGTCTTGATGAAATTCTGCTGTGCATGTCTGCTCTGACTGTGAATTCAGCCTTGTCCTTCTCCTGCCCTCTTCAGCTCATCTCTCTCTCGTTGCTATGCCTCCGCTTCCCTCTGCTTACTGTTCCCTCTCTCTTTAGCTCTCTTTCCCTCTCCCTCTCTTTCTCCCTCCCTCCCTCATTAGCTGTCTTTCGTTTTTTTGTCACTCTTGCTGCCCCTTTTCCCTCCTCATTCAGCTCTCTCTCCTCACTCCCTCTCCCTCTCTCTGCTTTTCCAAATGTCCCTCGACCTCTCTCTCTCTCCCTCTTTAGCTCATGTAATCATCTAGCTCACTAGGTTCTCGACTGCAGGCCATGCTGCCACAAACAATCACATCAAACTCATCTGCTCTCAACTGGAGCAGCATTGTGCATGGCCACTATAAAAAGGACACACACACACACACACACACACACATACACACACACACATGTGCCTGCACAAATACAAAATTGTGCACACGTAAGCATGGTGACAGAAATCTGCACGATACAGCTGCCCCTTCTATGCATGCAAGCAAACAAGAAAATAACATGGGAAGCTGCCCACACACACACACATATACATACATATATATATATATATAAATATATATACAAGCAGGCCATATGATGCACACTAGCATGGAATTAACTATTTGAGCTGCACAGGAAACAGATCTACCACCTGTCAGTCTTTGCTAGTCAAATGCTGAGGCCTTTGTCACAGTTGTTTGACTGGAACAGGGTGTTGTTGAGTTGTGGGGGTTAGCATCTAATCTAGGTCTAGCCTTGGCACAATACTCAACACAAGGCAGCGCTAATCCAATTGGTTGAGACTCAGATCCGTAGCGCTGATGTGGGGGCCTTGGCAATTGTGAGAAGAAATGGAGGATTAAACGCCGGTTAATTAATTACATATCGAGTGCTCGCTCCAAAAGGCTAATAAAATCCTCGCTGTGAACTTTCTGAGGCAGCGTCACACTCTGATGGATCTTGGACAACAGCACTGGAGGGGAGGCGCGGGGTCAGACACACAGATTACGATATGGAGATGCTTTCTTGTGGAGGTACACAGACCAAGTGTATGTGTATCTATTCATGCCCATAAGTGCACCCACAAGTAAAGATTCACGGTGGCTCCCTCCAACACTACAAGCTAACAGCAAGCATGAATGTGAGTGAGCCCACACACACCTCTGTGCCTTTCCCTCCTTCTGTCTTTCTTTCCTCGGATGTTTATTTGTGCTTTACTCCTGGTGTTTACTCATGCAACGCTGGAGCTTCTCCAAGCAGCCAATTAAAAAAAAAAAAAAAAAAAAGCAGCAGCACTAAGCACACATCATAGAAGTGGGCTGTTAGAGCTGCAGAACTGGGGCCAGAGCTAGCCAAGAAGAGGCAATTAACAGCAGAACATGACACACTCCAATGGAGAACACACTAGCATTTTGGGTAGGTGCAGAGGGAGGCGGTGTGACGGCAGCAGGAGGGTGGGGGTCGGAGGCTCGGGGATGTTGGTGGAGGGGAATTTGCAAAAACTGCAAAATTGGATTTTCCAAACCCTCTTTCTAAAGTTCCAAATTGAACTTTCCCATCGCTCCAACTGCTCCAACTGCTCCAACTGCTCCAACTTGTTGACTCAGCAGGTTGATGCAGAGGAGGGGTTCTGGCATGAGGTAGTGTGAAATTGAATATTTTGAATATTCCCGCCTGCACAGGCTGTGGTAGAGAGACACGGATAGAAATACATGGGTAGATGAAGTGAAGAGGACTGCTGCTGCTCTGATACAGCTGTGTGTGCACAGAGAAGCTGCTCCAATCGCAGCTGCAGCCTCCTCAGGGATAACGTGCGTACATGTGTATGTTTGCACTCACACGCATGTATCTGCCGTTCCGTCCGCACCATATGTTCATCTATATGTTCGATCGTCTACGCTGCAGTTTCTCACCCATGTTCTTCAATAACCTGAACTTAACCCCATCCTCCAGATTCTGTTCCCCCACGCTGTCATCACATTCAGCTGCAGGAGCGCAGGCACATCACCGGGAGAACCGGGGGAAGTAAACACCGGCATCAGCCCATCAATAATTAACCACTGCGTTTGGGTGGAGGGAGGCGAGGAGGAGGAGGAGGTGAGGGGCGGCTGATCGTGTCTATGTCTCTTCAGTCAAAAGCCTTTGTAGTTCCTGAGCACACACACCCACAAACCACATCTAATGGTCTGATTTTCTTCTGTGGGTGTGGATGCTCATGCACATGTAGGCATCCACCCCAATCAGGTATTCTCACAGATCTTATCTGCCACCAAACATAATATATAAAGCTAAACGTGAAGTGCAGTGTTGCCTGTGAGACACTGTCAAGCATTTAACCTGCTTTATTTGCTACAGCTTATTTCCCAGAATAAATGTCTGACCTGTAAAACCATAATTATTATTAAATTATATGTTAGACTCTAACACAGCAAGACATGCCCCACCATGCAAATACCCTGCAGCCATGACACATTAGTGACAGAGCAGCCACATTTGCCCGTTCGGTGAAACGAACTTCTGCAGAAGTGAAGAAGCACATTGTGTCGGTGGAAGTGTTTTGTTTAACAGATCTTTCTGTGGGATCTCTGAGTGCTGTGAAGCTCTGGAGAAAATTTTAATTCGTAGGACTCGGCTACTGCTGGCCGTTTAAAGAGGGATTTACAGTGCAGACGGTGCAGTATAATTAGCTGTTACCCTCCACATGTGATTTGCAAAATTTAACTTCCTCTACCACAATGTACGGTTTGGAAAGGATGCAGCATTTCTGCTCCTCTCTTCTCTCTCCTTTCTTCCCCTTCCTTCTACTCACTCAGAAATATGGCCTTCCCCTACTGTGACAGCTCACAGATGGCTGTGGCAGAGCCTCACAGATGGTCCTATCTGCGGCACAACCCCCATCAGCGCCACACAGATGGTTCAGTCCACCTCCAATGTTTCTAACCAGGGGGCCGTCGCTAAACCCCATCACAACTTCCTCCCAGGATGGCATTAGTACATCACAGGTAATCGGCCACACCTGCACCATGGGACCGAACGGTGAAGGTGAATCACCTCTAAGACAAAAGGACGGAGGCTGAGGATGAGCTGCACAGGGTCTGAACACTGAGGAGACTTAAGGAAAATGTCAGAAAGGTGTGGAGAGGGGGGGTTTCATGATCTGATGAAGAATCTCTTTTAGATTATCTGTCTGTGATGATTGCAGACTCATCTTTCACCTCAACCTCAGCTTCATTCATATCCTACATTTCCCAGTTTCCCTCAACACTTAGCGAGGGGCATGAAACGGCATTCAACAGTTACATACACATGAACATGAAGAGTGCAACGGTGTCAAACTACCAAACTAATGCAGAGTTTAAACTCCACTGTAGCTGTGTGGGAGCATGTCAGTGTAACACTGCACCAGCTGTGTCCGGCCAGTTATTGACTAAAATAAGACGAACACACAACCACACAAGTGACTCTGAAACTCGCGGTATGTCAGAAACAGCTGGTTCTTCAACCTTGCTGAACCGTTCAAGGCTGTTTTACCCCTTAAATTATGCAAGTCCTAATTTATTATCCCTTCATGAACGGGGTGAACAAGTACTCACAGATGATGTAGTAGTCCTTCCCCCTGAAGAACTCCAGACCCCACAGGTTGGGGCTGAACTCCTGAAACTTGAGGGTGAACTTGACGTCCTGGTCAGGCTTCACACAGTTGAGGAGCGGCGTGTCGGCCTTGGTGATGGTGCAGCTCTCCAGCTGCTCCCTGGGGACCATGTACACCTTGTAATACTCCACACTGTCACCCGAGCCGCCATCCACGCGCGGGCATACAATGTCCAATTTATCCCCGATCTGGGGGTACAGCACCACGCCTTGGCCTGGCACGAATCTGAAAGGAGAGGCAGGAACAACAGGAGAGAGGGAGGAGGGTTAGTCAGCTGCAGAGGAAGTGATGAAGACTCATTCACTGTGCACTGTACGTTGGAGTGTTTGCTGTTGAGCCTCTCTATATCTTACAAAGAGAAAAAGAGAGTCAGCTCAATTATTGATGTGATAATTACTGATTGTGTCCATGAATTTTAGATGAAGGATAATGTGTGTATATATGTGTGTGTGTGACTGTGTGTGAAGAAAAACAACTCCCATCATCATAGAGCTTTCTTCTTTGTTGTGGCAGCGATGGAATGAGGGAATATTTAACCGGATAAATGAACAGAGGTGACGCGGCGGATGCGAGGGAAATGGCAGAACAGTTTTAGAACACAAAATTAACAGAAAATTAACAATAAATAAAAGCCAAGATTCGTTAATTTTACAACAACAGGAACAGCAGCAGACACACACACACACACACACACACACACACACACACACACTCACACACACACACACAGCCAGAGAGCCTGGAGGGGTTTGTCTGGGAGAGTAGTTGAATTTCCCTAAATTCTTCCCAAAAGTAAAATAATGTTGCCATTTAGTCTCCGAGTGCTGAGAACCCCTGCAGCATTCCTGTGATTGCACACACTCTCTCACACACACTCACAGCTGGAGCTGGAGTTAGAGGTGAAACCTCGTAGCTGCTAAATGAATTTGCCCCACGCTCGAATGCAATTTGAAATGTTAACCATGGACGCCCAGGAGGCTTTTTATGGCACATTGTGAAAACTGACATGAGCACAGAGACAGGGATGAACTGTAAATATTGACTAATGAAAATGATGCAAACATCTGGTCAGTGTTTATGTTTAACATGTGGATCATATACACCTGTGGTATTGTGTGGCTCTGGTGTGTGCGGATGGACGGGGGGGGGGGGGGCTAGAGCTGAACAATAAAATGATTAGTCAATTATTGGATTGACGGAAAATGAATCTGCATCATTTTGCTGATCATTACCAAGCTGATCATTTGCTGTTTTTCTCATGTGACAGTGAAGTGAATATCTTTGAGCTTTGGACTGTTGATCAGATAAAATAAAGTATTTTACAACGTCACCTCAGACTAATGGGAATTCTAATGGCCATTTTTTCTCCACTGTGAAATTTCACAAACTAAACTGATTAAATGAAAAAAGATTAATCAACAGAAAAAGTAATCAGCAGTTGCAACCCTGGTGTGAGCTGCAGTGAATGTATTTTAGGAATTCATTGGTTCTAGTGCTGCAGTCATGATGAATGATGACTGATGAATGATGAATCTGTCAGGTTGTTTTTCAGGTTATCAGCTAATTGATATGAAATGTCAGAAACTATTAAAAAATGTCCGTCACAGTTTTACTGAGTGAAAAGTTCACATAGATATTATCTATATATAGATAAAGATGTGTGATTTACAATGACATACAGGCTCAACATGTTGCTTGATTAATGACTGACATGATTAATAAATGATCAAATGAACTATTAATGAACCTGCATAGTTTTTTCAGTTATTGTTTCAGAGTTTTTCTGGCTCACCCTTCAGAAGCAAAAAACTGAAAAATACAAATGTCTTAAAGTGCGGGCGGGCTCTGGATCCAAGGTGAACTACGACCCCTTTTCCTGGAAGAATGCTCAGGAGAGGAGACGTGGATTTGAAAAGCGATGAGACAGAAAACAGCACAGTCTCCTGCTCTCTCGGCGAGGACCGAACCCCAGCATCAGGCTTTTGTTTTCGTCTTTTCCTTTAAACTACAAAGACAGCCACTGCAGGGTGGCAGGGGAGCCTCCTCACAGGAGACCGGTGACAAGGCAAAGCCGATTCATAATTAACACAGAGCACACAACAAAAATATAGTATTATTTTTATTGTGTGCTAAAACAAAATAAAAATATATTTATATTTTGTGCTCTCACTTCTGTTCCTCTACACGTCTGTCACATTCCCTCTTTGTCTTTCAAACGTACAGATACAGACACACATGTTATTTCTAGCGCGCATCATCGTCTTTGCTATAGGCATGAGCACATGCACACACGTACACACAGACAGACACAAACACATGCACATACAAAGCGACTAACTAGGCCGAGCAAATTTTTTTTCTGCCCCCTGGGGACACACTCAGCGGTGGTGCAGTGTGTCCAGTGACGGACAGACGGAGAGAGAGAGAGGGAGAGAGAGGATAGGTATGTACGCCTATGCATTGTAGCGCCATCTGGCATCATCTTATCATATGTGTGTGTGTGTGTGTGTGCGCGTGTCTGGAGGAGGAAGGGATAAGGGGGAAAAGTGGAGCACAGAGAGGAAAGGTCCTCAAGGGCTTCACTTCTATACAAAATACTGAGGAGCTGGATGTACGCATTAACCGTGTGTGTGTGTGTGTGTGTGTGTGTGTGTGTGTGTGTGTGTGTGGCTGGAAGCACTTGTTCATGTGTATATACAGGGGTGAAAGCATGCATTTATTCATGTGCTTATTCTAAATGTCTGTGCGAGTTATTGAGCGTCTGTGTTTGTGCGTGTGCCGTATCTCGTGGTGGCCATTACTGATTTAAAGAGGTTGATCTGGATGTGCTTCATTACTCTGCTTCCACAGCGACAACACAAAGATCCCTGTCCTACAGCTCTGCGTCCTTATCGTCTCGTCCCATCATGCTCTGCTCGTCAGGATCCATGTGTTGATGGCTGTATGATGCTACTGTCCTCTTAAAACAGGGCCTCACTTTACAGATTTATATGGTATGAAAAACGGTCAGCCTGGCTCTGTCTGAGTTCAAACATATGTAATTAACATGTTTTATCTAATTTGTTTTTTACCCTAAAACCAACATTTACATTTCTATTCATGTCCAGGTTCATTAGATACAGCGTGTAAATAAAGCTGCTTTAGAGCCAAGCTAGCTGTGGCCCCTGCTGCCTGTCTGTATGCTAGTGTGGGCTAAACATGTCCTGGATCCAGATGCAGATTTAACATACAGATCTGAGATTAATATCAGTCAATCTCACCCTCAGACAAGAAGCGTGTACACCACATTCACACAGCTACAGTTAGCTTTAGGTTGAGTTCAGTGTCTGGAATAAACGTAGGATGTCAGGCCCCGACACAATAACACATACAGACACAGGCCCACACCTACTGTACATACACACACATGCTGTACAACAGATGAATCATTTCTGATGACAGATTTTACCTCCCTGATAATACTATCAACCCGGACATCAGAACTGCTCTGATAGCATGAATGCTATCTCTGCAGGAAGTTGGCTGCTAGCAAGAGATCAAACATGATTAAACCAACACAATGTTAATGCCACACGCACACACACCAACACACACACACACACACGCACACACACACACACACACACACACACACAAGTGTTCTGTGTATTTTTTAAGGTTCAGTAACATATTGATGCGATCTGCTTTAACCAGGGCCACAAAATCCGCACTAACACACAGCACTCTCTTGTATTTTATCAGCTGATTTACAGCAAAGTGCTGTATAATGAAAGCCTTCAATAAAAATTAGGATGAAATTGTTTGAATGTGGGTTTAAAGATAAGCTGCCAAGAGGCTGATTAGGGGCAAATATGAACGGTTCTGGAGGAAAACACTGAAGGAATGACAGAAGTGATGAAAACAGAGACTTTGTTGAGTCGGACACTCATTAATTAGTTCTGCACTTCCCTCCTGCGCTCTGTCTCCTCCCCTGCCTGTGTTTTGCAATGGGTAAATGTGTGTGTTAGATTCCAGACACCTGGCTCGATGGCAGCCATTAGAACAAAACACCAAGTGCACAAGGTTACACAGAGGCTGAGACAGAGAGGAGGAGGGAAAGGAGGGAGAGAGGATGGAGGGGGCAGGAAGCAAATAAAAGCTTGCCCCGGCAACTCATGATTGTAAATGCATCTGACCCCCCCCCCCTCGCAGACCCCCACCTTAGTTCAAGGCCCTTCACCCCTCCTGTTTTCCAGAAAGTCATTAAGTGAATTTAGGGACGTGGATGTTAGATATATCTGAGACTGAAACATTTGGGTGAAATACGTGACTAAATAACAAAAGTAAGTGAAGCTGTGTTTAGTGACATGTGTGTGTGTGTGTGTGTGTGTGTGTGTTGTAATCATAAACTATAGAGACCATCCTGAGATGGGATCAGCCGTGACACCTGTCAACACACCTGCCTCAAAGTCCTCAAAACCACCTACAGTAGCATGCACACACACACACACACACACACACACACACACACACACATACACACGCCTCGTTGTTGCGGCTGCTAACAATGTTAAAACTATTTGGGTGTGTAGATGGGAAAATTCCTGCTGATTTCAAAGGTAATAAAAACAATCATGTGACCGTTTGACTCCACAAATGTCAGTGAGTTGACAAAGACAATATCTTGAAGCAGGAATGCTGTAAAACTTCACGTTAGTCACACTAAAAAACAGAGGTGAAGATTCATCAATCAGCTGAACAAAAATCCAGTAATCGTAAATCGTAAATCGTAAAGTCATTTATCAAACAAAAATAAATCAAATAATAAAAATATATCAGGATTGGCTGCTGTTCTCTGTTTCAGACCAGTGTAAACTAAATATCTGTGGAGTTTGATTTAATCATTAGACAAAACAAGACGCAGGATGGGCATTGTTTCATTTTATAGACAATACTATTGAAGAAGACTTGAAAAAATAGATTTAAAAAAAAAGAAGATGAAAAGAAAATCCCAGTGAGTGGCGGGCCTGCTGTAGCACTTCTTTTCGGTCGTGTCATGCACCATTTGTTCTTCCCCATGAGGGCAACACTTGTGGAAAAGTGTAACCCTGCAGAATGTATAATCACAGGAGGTGGCAGGAGCACCAGGGAGGGGGAGGGACAGCAGGGGACAGAGACACATACATTAGCACTGCTCTTCTTCCTTTTTCTGATCACTGTTTGTCCCTCCTCCTCCTCCTCCTCCTCCTCCTCTTCCTCTACAAACACACACCAACTGCTCTGAGCACACGCTGTGTCAGCTCCATCAGCCTGCCTCATCTCTCTCATCTCCAACCACACCGTCAGGCCATTTGGTGGGAAGGTGAGAACAGTCACAGCTGCCTAAACTCGCTCCTCATAATCTCCACGTCTCTGTCAGAGCTACAAAAAAAAAAGCTTTTACCGTTTTTCATAACAACACGGCGAAATCAGACAGCATCACAAAGCGCTCGGCTTTTCTTAGAAAGGAACGACTTTTGTGTGCAGTTGCTCTTTAGTGGATGTTTAATTGTGTTGCACTGAAGTGGATGATACAATCCAGAGGGAGCTGAAAGTCAAACTTACAAAACAAGCAACACGCAGCTATGAAATGATCTTTTTGTGAAATACAGAGGTGTGTGTTTCAGGTTGAGGGCAGCTTTAAAAGCAAGTGAAAGTGAAGTGAATGACAGTCACTGCTGATGCAGACACACAGGTGACACTCACAGGGAGTCGAGTCAGTCTGTCACATGGCATCTGGTTTTCTCGCTTGTCTTCTAACCGCCTCTCTTCGCCTTTAGGTTCTTGTGTCTTTTTTTAGTTTAGGTGTGTGTGTGTGTGTGTGTGCGTGTGTGTGTGGGTGTGTGTGTGTGTGTGTGTGTGTGGGGTTTGGGGAGGAGAAAGGAAATGTTTGGGGCAAACAGAGCAAAGTAAAAAAAAAAAAGGAGAAGGAAGGGGAAAAGGAGGAGGAGGACTGTGGACCTACTTCCTGGAGTTATAATGACTGCATCTGTCACCAGTAAAAAAAGAAAGTTAGATACCCTGTCCTTCACTCTCTCTCTCTCTCTCTCTCTCTCTCTCTCTGTGTTTCTCCTCCTGTCACTGCATATCTCTATATGACCCTTCATTCCTCTCCCTCTTCTCTCTCTCAGACTTTGTGTTTAAACCTCTGGATTGTTGGATTTGTGTGTGTGGGGGACAAAACAGAGCCACAGTGGCCGCCCCGGTGTAATCCTCCTGTCCGAACCCCCCCCCCCCATTCTCTCCCTGTGGCCCTGAAGTTATGAGAAAACAGAGTGAAGTGAGGGGAGGGTGAATATTTACTGCAGATCAAGAGCAACTGTTTGACTCTGAATCCCAGCTGCAATGCAAGGATTCATTATGGTGGCAGACAAAAAGGCCAAGCTGGGGCATAGTAAGGGTTAATCCACCCACAGTTCTTGGCAGCGCCCCGGCTTTCGCCCTCTGTCGGCTGAGGGGACGGAGGTCTTTACGCTGACTGTCACCCTATCCCCTCTTTGTCCTCTCTCTGGTTCTGCCTGTGCTCCGTGCCTTCGGCCCTACCTTTCATCCTGTAATCCAGGCCTATGGGATCTGAGCAGGCCTAGACATAATTATCCTCCTCACCCTAAGGGGCCCCGATGCTTTCTTCTCTCCCTCTCTGTTTCATTTCTCTCGCTTTTTTCCTATTCTTTCATTCCCTGTTCTTTTATTACTCTATTTTAATCATAAACTTTTCTCTTGGCAGTAATCAGGAAGGAGCCACGTCAACCTCTCTAACCCCAGCAGTGTGAACTCTCTGTCGAACATGGCAGGATATTTCACTTTCCCTCCTTCCATTCCTCCCTCAGCCTTGTCGCCGGTCGATGTAGCTAAATTAAAACAACTGATCTTTCTCTCTCTCGGCTCCAGAAAGAACTGAAGAAAAGAAAACGACAAAATTAGAAGCACTGCGGGGATTTTGGAGGGAGGGATGGTCGGAGGAAGAGGGAGGGCATCGTTACAAAATTCAGCACAAGGCCTCATCAGTCATTCATGATGGACCTGCATCTCTATGCCCACCCCCTCTCTCCCACTTCCTCCCTCTCTCTCTACCCCCCCCCCCCCCCCCCATTCTCTCCCTGTGGCCCTGAAGTTATGAGAAAACAGAGTGAAGTGAGGGGAGGGTGAATATTTACTGCAGATCAAGAGCAACTGTTTGACTCTGAATCCCAGCTGCAATGCAAGGATTCATTATGGTGGCAGACAAAAAGGCCAAGCTGGGGCATAGTAAGGGTTAATCCACCCACAGTTCTTGGCAGCGCCCCGGCTTTCGCCCTCTGTCGGCTGAGGGGACGGAGGTCTTTACGCTGACTGTCACCCTATCCCCTCTTTGTCCTCTCTCTGGTTCTGCCTGTGCTCCGTGCCTTCGGCCCTACCTTTCATCCTGTAATCCAGGCCTATGGGATCTGAGCAGGCCTAGACATAATTATCCTCCTCACCCTAAGGGGCCCCGATGCTTTCTTCTCTCCCTCTCTGTTTCATTTCTCTCGCTTTTTTCCTATTCTTTCATTCCCTGTTCTTTTATTACTCTATTTTAATCATAAACTTTTCTCTTGGCAGTAATCAGGAAGGAGCCACGTCAACCTCTCTAACCCCAGCAGTGTGAACTCTCTGTCGAACATGGCAGGATATTTCACTTTCCCTCCTTCCATTCCTCCCTCAGCCTTGTCGCCGGTCGATGTAGCTAAATTAAAACAACTGATCTTTCTCTCTCTCGGCTCCAGAAAGAACTGAAGAAAAGAAAACGACAAAATTAGAAGCACTGCGGGGATTTTGGAGGGAGGGATGGTCGGAGGAAGAGGGAGGGCATCGTTACAAAATTCAGCACAAGGCCTCATCAGTCATTCATGATGGACCTGCATCTCTATGCCCACCCCCTCTCTCCCACTTCCTCCCTCTCTCTCTACCCCCCCCCCCCTACATTCACAGAAGTACCCACAGAGGTGCCCCCGTCACTGCCCGGTCACAAAGGGCCTTTGGGCTTCTATGTAATCTCTTAATGAACTGCAGTGGAGGAGCGGGAGCGCTCCTTTTACATAAACCATGTAAAGCAGGCCTCTCTTTTGTTTCTCCCTCCCAACTACAAAATGGATTACCAGGAGAAGGAGGTGTGTGTGTGGTGTGATCTGACTTGTCCATGTGTGTGTGTTGGGGAGATTGGGGTAAGGGGGGGTGGAAGGGTCATTCTCTTTTTTTTTTACCTCTGGAGTTTCATGCATAAGGGCCGTAAACTAGTAAAGCGCAAACAATAATGACATTTAATTGACATGGCCACAGGCTCTGTGGAGGGGCTGCTTTTTTTTTTTTTTTTTTTTTTTTAACAGATGCACACACACTTCATGAACACACACTCACACAGAGTGAGACACAGAGAGAGAGAGAGAGAGAGTGCCTAGCTATTTCTTTATCCTCTCCCCCAGCCCGCACACACAAAGGCATTAGACTGGCCCCGAGCCTTCACATTTCCAACATTCATCCTTCCTTGAATACTCAAAGAGGAGGACTAACACAAACTAAAGGAGCGGCGCAGAGGCAGCAGCGTCTCGGGTCTGTTGAGCATATTGCTGACCTGCTGAATAAATATTCCCACTTTGAGGTTCCCTGTGAGCGAGGAGGAAGAAGTGATACACAGGCCTGAGGAGGGTAGAAGTGTGTGTGTCACTGATTCAGCTGATGCTCACAGGAAACTTATCGATCAGACAAACCCTCAGTGTGAAACATGAGAGGTCTCAAAGTTTTTAAATTCTACTAATTTGTCTGCTCTTCATCATCATCATCATCTCCTCTGTGAGTAATGAGTAATGAGGGAAATCGAAATATGTTCAGAGGATTAGATGAAGTTATTGTTCTCATTCAGCCGCTAAAACAAACTCAGCTCACAAAGGCGGAGGTGTCTGAGCACACAATGATATCACTGCGTGGCCTTTTCTCTCTGAACTCCTCACCCAGACAGAACGTAAAGAATGCGCACATGCACAGCTAATTCTGCGGAATGCCCGACGCATTTGTGGCAGCCTGAAGCTTAGACTCTGAGGGTGGACGCACTTGGTGGATGTGTTTTTTTTTTGTTGTTTTTTTTTTTCCCCTCTTTCCAAAATCAGAAGTGAGTCGCCAAATGAAATGACAGACTAATTTTGCAGAGACTGCAGCTGCAAAATGGAGAGGGGATTCTGCTCCGGCTCTGTGAGAAAGGTGGAGCACAAAATGACTTGTTGGTCCCTATATAGAAAAAGACTGAGTATCCTGCTGTGTGCGGACATTCTTCAAACATATATGATCTCTGCGGGGTTTATTTCTGATGTGATCTGCTACTGTGAAGTCTCTCTGCACATCAGACTCCAGCAAATGTCTCCTGCTAAAACCATTTGAGTGTTTGTGTGTCACAGTCTCTCCACTGAGGTCAAACGGTCATCAAATGGCGCTACAGGCTACAGACGGGGGTCTACGCTACAGGAACCTGCACAGATATTAACCTGTAAAAATGCGTTTTCTCCTCTATCTCTAAGTGAGCTTAAAGCGGGCTGTAATCTGGTGCGTCATTAGGCGCACAGCCTGGATGTAAAGGCGACGCACAGAAGGCCGTGGCGGTGGAGGGGCTGAAGGCCGGAGGTGCAGCATGAGGAAAACTGGAGCTGAGTCCGACGGACGACGCAGCAAATATACAGGGACACTCACAACACAAAGCCCGTGATTCTGCGCGCCACAGGTTACTGCTCATTTTCAGCAGTTAGAAGCAGGAGACGCCTGTGAGACCATCATAACGTCTCTATTGTACGTCCTCCACTGAGGACAAACAGCAGACAGAGAAGGAGAGGGGCTTTCTGGCTGTACCGGAGCCAAAAGCTGAATTATTGAGTGACTTGGAGTTTGGCCGTGACGAAACGGCCACAAAGAGCGGCGCCCCCCGCCGGGCTGCGACCAGGGGTGTAGAGGAGGAGAAAGACACCTTTTTTTTTTTTTTTTTTGAAGAAAAGAGTTTAACCGCCTTTTCTGGGCCTGCAGGGACATGAAGCCAACGGATGGTCTGCATTAGCCTATCTCAGATCAGTGGATGTGATAGAAGAACAAGGCAGGAAAGGAGAATTAAGGTACAAGGCCTGTGTTTGTTCCTTTCACCCTGATGATCACCCGCAGAAGGTCACAGCTAATGTAGCCTGTTCATGAAAAAACACATACACACCGTGTCCGGGACATCCTGAAACCCCCGCAACCAAACGCACCCAGCTCCACTGTTGTGACGCTTTATATTCGGGCGTCTGACAGCAGCACGACGTGGTTGGAAACGGTTTGGAGAGCAGCGGGTCGGAGGCGCACGGCGGTCTATTAAAAGTTTTCATCCCTCTAAACATTTCCCAGCATAATTTGCTTTTTAAAAAAATCCAGATTTACTCAGTGAATTATGTTATTGTGTCCCCCACAGAATGTGGACCCAGCAGAGGCCCGGTGGAGCGTCCCGCCAGCTCCATGAAGCCTCCGCCTCGTCATGTTGAAGCACAACTAGGATTCATTTCTCCTCTGTTTCTCTCTTTAATATTATCTTCATCTGTGAGGATAAAAACATCCTAAATTTGAGCCTGTGCAAACAGAGCAGCGGGGGAACAGAGGGGCCTGCTAATGAGCTCGACCCAGCCTCAAATGTCTGCTCCGTAAAACGTACTCAGACCTGTTACAAATATGAATAGTAATACGCCGAGCCGAAGTTATTATTGACCGAGGAAGCGAAGCGTAAAATTACCTTCAAAATTTAATTTTACCCCCCCTGCGCACAACCAAAGCCTGACACATATTTCACCAACTCTGCAGAAATATGCCAATAACAGCAAATAATAGATGAATCCCACATAACCGCCGAGCCGCCTGCTCTGAGGCGGGTTTGTGTGCTGCTGAGTGCCATCATAACGCACGGCCGAGCGGCCCATCGCCGTCCACTGCGCGTAAATATTCCCCCACGGCGACAGGACACAAACAGTCAATTTATCAGTTAAACAGTAAACTAATGACGCAAGAGCCGACTAGTTTCTCTTTATCTTGACAGGTGTTTTTGGGTGAGTGCGATGGCTTGAACGGTTTGTGTGTATTTCTCCCGTGCGGTCAAAGCCCGATACTTCTCAGAAATAAAAACCTAAACTCAGTTGAAAACGTGTGGTGTTCAGCTCCGGAGCGGGTGGTTGATTGATTTTAGATTTTTACGACTCATTAAGGTTCGCAGGGAAAGTCGGGAAACAGATGAGCAACCGATCTGTGTTTCTTTAGACAAAATCTGACTTTCCAGACGCGAGTCCAACAGATCGCCACTGTGCACGGTGGAAAAAGACTGAGAGCGTAACAGAGGAAAATAAATTCAAATTTGAAACCACGCTTCTCTGAGAGCTCTTTGTTGTGCTCACTGTGTGCTCAGCTACCGTGTGTTAACTGATATTTTACGCACGCAAACCATCGGCGGCGAAGAATAAACATTAAATTGCCTGATTTTTCAACGGAGTCTGGTGTGAAACAGTCTCCACACGCGGAGGGCGTACGGCACTACTGGAGCCAGTACTAATCTGCGCGACTTGTGTTCCACTTACTTGGTATTTGTTGTGTTCCAGTAGATGGACTCCAGGATGAGCGCCCGGCACAAGTCCACTTTGAAGGCAATAAACAAAACTCCAAAATAATATCTCCACATCGAATCCCCCATGGTGAACCCTGCGCGCCTCCGAGCGGGTGCACAATCCGTCTCAAAAGAACCAAATCTGTGCGACAAAAAAATCAGACGACAAGCTCTCCACAAAGGGCTGATTTCTTCACTTTATATCCCGAGCCAGTGGGATGCGCACGGACCACAAACCCCGGTCAGAGCATCTCCAGATGAGAGACCTGCTACAAAAACCAAAGGCGCACGGCAGTAGTTCATTCAGCAGACAGTGCGTTAATATTCTCCCCTGCTCAGAGCGCAGACTTCACCCCGCTGTGATACATCCCTCAGTGAGAAAAAGTGGCGGTGTCCGCTGTGGACCGGGCGGCAGATGGAAATCAATACAAATATAAATCCCCCTGCGTTAAAGTCCGGCAGTACCAACGCCAAAATCCAGAGCAGCGGCGGCAGCAGCAGAGAAAAGGACAGTGATGGCTGGTGGTGGAATGGTGAGATATTCCCCTTTCAGCTGGTGCTGGTGGTGGTGAGCAACAAACTGTGGATGACAGCAGCCGAAAAATGAGAGAGGCTAAACAATGAGGTCGGATGGTCAAAATTAAGAAAATGATCAAATATGAGAATGAAAGAAATCAAAGGAGCTGGAATGAAAATTCTCATACTATAGGCCCCAAAACAAGTGCTGCGGCTGAATCCTGCAGATCCGTCCCAGACGCCCGCAGACAGGCGGAGAGATGAAGCCTCAGCGATGCTCCGAAACCTGGATGGAAAGTAACTGCAAGGGACCGCGACTGTGAATATTTGGTGGAGTTGGTTATGCCCAGGCCCCGCCCCTCGCCGCCGCTGATTGGTCCCTCGGCGGGAAAGTCAATAGGAGCTCTGCTGTCAGTCAAAGGGGGCAACTGGTTCAGTACGGTGACTAGTGGTGAGCAGAACGACACACACACACACACACACACACACACACACACACACACACACGCAGCCCAATCCTACTTTTGTTAATCGGCAGATGGATTAATTAGATTATAACATCAATAAATGTCATTTTTGTCTAATTATGACGTAATAAAAGTGTGATACATGATATTAGCCTCCACAGCCATAATCAGGAGTAATATTAAGACAAAAAGTGATAACAAAGGTGAATGACACTACAATTAAAAATAATGTCTATCAGTGATAAACAGCTGTAAAAGGCGGCAGCAGCTTAACTACAGACTTTATGTAAATTCTCACCAGTTTTGCCCTTCATGAAAAACATTACAAAACACAACAGTAACCCTCAGACAACGAAACGCGCTTCTGGCGGGTTATAGTTAGTGTGGTTGGCCCGTAATGAAAACAACGAGACAACGTTTGCTCCCATCAGGCTCGTGCACGGGACGGTATAGAGCCACAGAGCTGCATGTGTCTCTATTGAGTGCAATATAGAGCGGCTCAAGTTCTTTCGAAAGGCAAGAGCGCCCACTAGCGGAAAAGCCTCCTCAGAGACAGCCGAGGACAGTCACCGGAAACACTGCAAATATCTTCAGTTTTACATCGAAATCAAACTTCAGCATCACAAACTAAAGTATTTTAATTTATGACAAACAAGTAAGAACATTATAGTATTTATAGTTAATATTTTTTCCTAATATAGAGGCAGTTTTAAATGTGAATTTGCCTTCTCTTTAAACTTCTAGTAGCTGGAAAAGGTTTGGCATTTTTATTTTTAAGTGTATTTTTACAGCATGAACTTTAAATATTATTATTGACATGACTGGGCTGTATATTGTAGTTTAATGGCTCCACTGAGCTGATGAAAGGTGACTACCTCAGGCCTGCAGTAAAGTTCCTTCAAAGCCTAATTGGAATGACACACATTCACACCTCTTGCAAACACTGAATTTTTAGTTAGTGGCCTCTAATTTGACGAGCACGCATACGCACACACACGCACACGCACACACACACACACACACACACACACACACACACACCTCTGTCAGATGTAGATTACAGCTCTCCCATTGTGTGAAGTTTTGGCACTTTTTAACGACTTAATTCGATCAGTGCGTTTTGAAGGCAGCCGCTGCGGTTCGTGGCTGTTTGCTTAGCCGATAATCAAGCTGATGTAACACCGGGGAGATAAGTGAGGAGTCCGGGCTCACCTTTCTCCTCCGCGGCCCTGGAATAAACACAGAGCCGGGCGCAGGCTTTCACCACACACTCGATGTTTATTGCAGCTGCGAGGACATTAGATTAATTTAATTCATCCAAACCCGGGTTAAAGGCGGGCTATTAGTTTAACAAGACTGGCATGTGCGGCTCCGACTTTCACCAAATATTTATGAAGTTAATATTTCACTTTTTACTGGCTGCAGACCGGCGGGAAATCTCGGGGTTTATTAGCCTACAGACTTGAGTAGACGGTGTGGAATAAGTTGTCAGAGATTTGAACGGTAGGAGAGTTTAAACTGACTTTTAGTCCTCTCAAATAATAGGAATGGCCGAAAAACCCGTTAGTATAAATATATATATATATATATATGGCCTATTCACTTTGAAATATTCCTACATGCTTATTCTTGAAGTCTCATTTAAAGTGTCTTAACTGTGGACTGTGGGTCGTGGAGCTCACAGTCTCTGTATTTTAATTGTATGTGAAGTTTTACAGTTTTGTTGTGTCCTTAAATTATTTTTAGTGAAAATTGTGGATGACAGCGAAGCAGCAGCTCGAGTTTCTTTATTTTTAAATCTCTTCCTCCCTGTCTGCGCGAGGCTCAAACAAGCCGTCCGACAGGCAACAACTGCTGCGGGATCCTTCCTGCTGAAGACCAGCGCGGCCGACACACACACACACACACACACACACACACACACACACACACACACACACACACACACACACACACACACACACACACGCACACACACACAATCACTTACCTGCTAATTCTTTGGGCTTGACACTTGAAAACAGGAAAGGACTTTTTGATTCAATGTAAGTTCTCCTCGTTACTAACTTTGTTAATTCCCTTCATGTTAAGCGCACAAATATCCAAGAACTCAAAGTTTGAATGACTTTCAGTTGCTACATTTAAAAATAACATTATTAATTATTGTTATAATTGCTGTAGCCTACCTCAAAAATAGTTGATCCTTTCTTCATTTTTTTTCTTTAATTCTCAAACACCAGACTCAGATTTCAGCTGTTTCTCTTCGTTTGTGGGAGAGAGAAAACTTTTCACAGGCCACTGTATTTAAAACTAAAACCCTTGGTTTTATTTACACGACTGGACTGAGCTGAGCCGCTGAGAGAGACTGACAGCGGTGGGACAGAGAGAACACGGGCCGCGGTGCAGCTTTGTTGATTCAGCAGCGCACCGGAGCGGCTCGGGCTCCGCGGGGTCGGTGAGTCCCCGGGGTGCGGGACTTCCAGCTTCTTTTCCGCCGGTCTCACGGACGGCGGAGTGACGGTTATTAAAAAAAAGTCAAATGCGGCTCATGTTTACTAAGGGAAAGTTAGTGTGGTGATCTGAGATTAATAACTCCTCACATTAATATCTTCAGCTGCACCTTAACCAAACCACATTTAGGTCCGGACTCTGCAGAGTCGGGTTTTTTTCCCATTAAACCAGGTCTGCAGGTCGGTCGGCAGACAGACGGATAGCCGTGTGTTTGCTGAGGTAATTGTCGACTTTAATCCAGGAGAGGAGGCCGTGTTTCAACAACCCACGGCGGGTTTAAGATGATTTCAGTCTTTTCTCAGCGGCGGAACAAGTCTCCAACTGCACCTGAGGACTCTGACCAGACGCTGATGACGCTCCTGCACGGCTCAGGGTCAGAGAGTGGACGCTGGTCAGCACCGGCCCGCTCACCAAAACACTCAATGTAGTCACTAACCAGGTCAAAAAGACAACTTCAGGTGTGTCTGGTGAACCGGGTTCAGGTGTGTTATCTCTCCACTTCCTCTAACTTTCACTTATTGTAGTTAAACCCTCAGTGAATAGCTGATCAGTGAATGAAGAACTTGATACACACACACACACACACACACAGAGCAGTTTAGGCATTCGATGAATTTACTCAACTGTTCAGTCCCTTGACAATTGGGGGGGAAATTACATGACAAATTCAAAATCCCACGACAAAACAAAAGTCATTATACCCACCTGAGGTCAGCCTCAGTCAGTCACACACACATACTCATTCACTCTCACTCTCTCTCTCACACACACACACACACACACACACACAAACAAACACGCACACACTTACACTCACACTAACCCCAAACCTGATCTTACCTGAACTTGTCCATCCACTACGAATCAAGACTTACCAAGTGCGGCGCATTGCCAGGTTAATTTACTACAACAAAACTCAGGGACAGAACATCAAGTATATGGTCGGGAGTTTTTCGTGCAATTCACCGTTTTTCCCAAAGAGTCTGATAAAACAAAGCTCAAGTATTTACCATGACTGTCATTTTTTGTTTTCCAAGTGTGGATCAATTTCATAACAAAATCTTAACTTGGGGAGCAGTGGGGAGTGGGAGTCAGCACATCACAGCAAGGCTAATAACATTACATCATACAGGAAATGTCCTCTCTCCCCCATTACCCACAGGCCCCCTTATCATAGATGAGACACGTATCCTGTTGAAGGTTTGTGGTTCAGTCATGGGCAGCTTGGGAGTCAAGACTGGGTTCACTCACACTGCAGCAACTCTGAATCTAACAACAGCTTTACGTTTCCTCTCCGGACAACATGCTGCTATGTCATTTAAAAAAAGAATATACACGGCAGACAGAGATGAAGCTGTAGATTTATCATGGTGAGCAGAACATATGGGCACAGGAAGTAAGGTGGAAGACACAAACCTGTCAGCTGGATGGGAAGTTCACTGTGCTTTTAAAGGCCGTGCTGTGATTTGTTACCACTGCGCCGGCCACTTTAAGGATCTTATTTATATATATAAAAAAAAAAAAAAAAAAAAAAAAAAAAACACAGGAAAACCACACGCCAACTCCCAGGCTGCACATGAGCTTTTACAGTAAGCTGAACTAGACAAACTAGACAATACTCTTCTATATCAGGGACTGGCATTCTATTGTAGTTTGCTGGCTGCAGAGACATGTAAGAAGAGCACAGGTGCGCAGTTGCTCGCTGTTACACCAGAGTTAAGACTTACAGGGCAAGGGACATGTTATAGCATTCTACATCAAAAGTTCGAGTTCCCTAAAAATGAAAATAAAACTGAAAAAAAAAGCAAACAAGTCATCTGTGCGGTCGGGATGGGAAGGATGGAGGGAGCAGTCAGGTCCTTTGTGGGCGAAGAGCTGCCTCCTCTTCAAGCCCAGAGAGGGACAGGGGCCTTCACGAGGACGAGCAAGTTTGGTTTGCACCCCTTTCCTCGGCCTTCCTTCAGCACTTCCAAAACGAAGCGAGCGTTCCACAGAGGAGGAGGATGGGGGTCGGATGATGAGGAGGGAGAGCTGGATGGGGATGAAGGCAGGGCATGACATGTGGACGAAGGGGGAGCAGTGTCATTCAGTAGCCTTGAGGGAGAAGGAGAGCTTGGGCCTGGACTTGCCCTTGCCAAGGATTATTTTCTGCTCCTCCTTCTGCTGCTTCTGACGGTCCTGCTCCAGCTTCATGCGTTCCTCATGAATCTTTCTCTGCTCCTCCACAATTCGCAACTGCTCTTCAGCCTGTCAGAAAACAGAGAAGCAAATGCGCAGCATAAACAGTAAGGTCAGACAAGGACAGAGAACAATGTCCTTCAAACCGAGAGCCCACAAGCTGCCGACATTTTCTTTATCCCCCCCTTAAGATCCAGCGTTAGAGTCTGCTTTTCTTTTTTTATGTATAGTCATTTACTACAGTCTCAGCTTGTCCACATCAAAACTGAATGAAAAGGTCTCAATCAGTGGAAGACAGATTTTTGCATTTACAGACACAAACCTGAACAGAGAGCTTTTCTCACTGCACTTAATGAGTGATGTTATTAATCACTGGATGTGATCAGCAAAATTAATTACACCCAAAAAAAAATGTTGTATATAAATATGATATAAAAATGAAAAGTAAATCAAGTGAGAAAGCGACCGTCTCGTTGTGTTATAATGCTGTATAAACCACTGACGTATTTGTGTTCAGAAAGGATGAATAGTGCTACTCATTTGGTCTGTGATCAACGCAGCATGCAAAAACAATTACACTGAGGGTTATGAGTTTGACAGAAATGGGAGAAATGTCCAGAAAGCTGCTGTTCACAGAGCAGGGCGTACCAGCTTGGCCTGAGCCTCGGCGATCTTGCGGTTATTCTCCTCCAGGATTTTTTCCAGCTCCTCCCGCTTAGATTTTTCTTCCTCCTAAACGGGTGACACAGTGCCATGTTAGTGCACGAAGAGGCTACAGCCACAAAGCACTTTATGTACATACGTACACACGCTTGCCCTCTAATTGTCAGACACACTCACCACCAGCACACACATACATACACACACACACACACACACACACACCTAACTCATCACACCACAGAGAACTTTGTTTAGCCTCTCGCACATGACCACACTGTGGCATTCTTTGCAGCCTGACTTGTTTTAAAAATACATAGTGGAGGCAAAAAGCATAAAGAAACTGTGGGTGAAAAATGGACCCGCTATATTTTCCCCCTACCTCTACTGCTGTTAATACCCTCCTGGAAAAATTAAAAGCTAAGCCACACCTAGGGCACTCTCTGCATTTCTGTGAAAGACATTAAAATTTACACAAGAATTCAAAGGGGGGAAACCCACTCATCACACTCATAAACAGAAGACAGATATAAACTGAGAGACAATACAATCTAGAAGAAAATACAGTTGCTGTTTTTAACATCATTATAAGCAAGAAAAAAGGATACAAATAAAGGAGGGAATAGTTTTGGCTCACCAATGCACGTATACCTACGCATTTTCCTTGCCTGTGTACCTACACAACTGGTGAAACCATTCGGCATTTAACGGTTGAATATTTACTGTCTCGTCCGGACTGTGTGGCCCCTGCAGAGACAGAGAAGCGCTCCTGGGGTGGGAGGGAGGGTAAGTAGGTATGGGGGATTCTGCCATACCGCGCCCGTGGTATTCCTCTTTATTACTCTGATCTCTGTACTGCTTAGCCTGTGCCTGCAGCTTTTTTTTATTTTCCTTTTCTTTAGAGGTTCAGTCCCCACTGAGACGATGCCAGAGTGAAGGTGACGACAGTACAAATAGGTGTCTGTGTGTGTTCGAGGAGGACCGGACCACGGTACACTTACAGTACAGGACACAAGTCACAGGTGAGCTGAAAGGCTGCAGGCCAGCTCAGGTCAAGTGCTAGTTAGGAAGGTGGTGAGTTGTGTTTCCAAAATAAAACAACACAAATGTATTTACAAATAACAATATCAAACTTGGCAGCAGCCCTATAGGAGAAGCAAGTCATGAGTAAAAAAAAACACAGTACATTAGTTTTTCTAGGGAGAAAAGGCTCTTTATCTGAATGAAATAATGAAAATTAGAAAGAATATATATTAACAGATAAAAGTTAGACCACAGATACTTAATGTTATCAAACAGGAAACAGGAAATGTAGTGGTCCATCATTATGTATCTCAAAGCAGATGCCATGTAACAGAAGACTCTCAAAATAAGGAGTGTTAAAGAGAAAGTAAGGGAGTGGCAAAGAAGCTGGACAGGGCAAACTGTCTGTGAATTAAACAAATGTGATTAACAGTTCCACACAGAAAATTGGACTGAAACGTGAGAGTAGCAGAGACAGGAAATTTCCAATCATATTTAAAAAATCCCATTAAAGACTAAACTGGTATTGTGTTGATTACATTTTTGGCATGTAGTTGACCGTTAATCAACTAAATACTTTAAGGCTGAATTTGACCTTTTGGTTATAGAATAGCTTTGCTAAAGCTACCAGCTGCATCGATAAACAGTGTCTAGGACTGAGAGTGGGAGATTTACAAAGAGCAGTGAGGTAGCAACAGAGCCAAAGGCAGGAGAGAAGTGAGCGAATAAGTCCAAGTAGGTAAAGGTGGCACGCTCAGACTACATTTCTCACCCTATTAGTACCAAGCCGCTGGCTGCACCGTGTGCAAGTCAGGGTCACTGGGCTTTAGCTGTCCTTCTCATCTATAATACATTATTACTGTTGTGTAAACAAACCCCCTCTTCTTAATGACGCCTGGTGAGGTGGGAGAGAGGGTCTGTCATACAGATGTCTACCGTTATTGTCCAAAAACGGGGAAGAAAAAGAAGCAATGGGGCTTTTATTAACTTCAAGGAATCCTGGGACGGTTCCTCTGACAACTGTATTATAGAGGCTGGTAAAGGATCGGCCTTCTTACTAGAATGTAGGCTGGCTGACCTGACACATAAAAACATGGCTGTTTTGTGCATAAAAAAAAAACAACTTCATCTAAGCTAGTTGTCAATTTATAGGAATTCAGGAAATGTTTAAAAATGACCAGTGATGGACAGTGACTGGAAAATACAAGCGTCATCTTAAAAAAAGAAAGCTCTTATTTACAGACATTAATAGAGACACATACAAATATCAAAGTAAAAGATCAAACCGAATCAGAGAAAAAAAGATGAAAAAGAATGAGAGTCAGTCAGTTTTTGTAACCCTGCCATGGCAAATTCTCACCGACACATTAGGAAATCCCCTTGAGACACTACAATTAACAGTGGCCACATTCACATACCTGCTTCAAGTATGAAGCAGTTAAAAACCAGAAGTCCCGTACTTCTAGCTTCTCGGTTGAAGCCTTGCAGAGGCTGCGAGGAAATTAAATATAAATATACTATGGAAACACCAGCTGAGGAGCAGATTCTACTGTGTGCACACTCTGTATAAAGTTGGATTATTTTTGAATAATTGGTAGCCTTGCTCCGCAGTGAGGGACAAGTGGTCCTATAAAGTTTCTCATCTCTCGTATTTGAAATTGTGAGAAATGACCATGTATGTACTAACACAAACACACACACACACGCCCACACACACAAACACACACACACAGACACACACACAAACTTCATATTAAATAACACTGACGCCAGGATCAATTTTTACAGCTACAGCTCCAGGCAGTACTTATTAGTAAAGAGATTCTCAAACTAACATGGTTCCACTTGCTCAATATATTATATTTAGTTCGTTGTGTGTGGATGAATTATTGGTAATACTTTATTGACCAATAAATACATTATTTCCCTGTAGGATGAACTTCCAGGCTCTGCATCTACCCTCCCTGCAGTGAAACTTGTACCATGGCTGGGTTACATTCAGAAAAGTAAACAGGGAGGGGTGGGGGGTCCCTCCACCTCCACCAACCCTGCATGTCCTGTAGGTAGGCACCAGTCAGAGCAGGTGACTGGGAGGGAGATGGGGACAGGGAGGTGAGAGGGTGCAGGGGTATGGAGGGAAGGGAGGGGCTGCGTTCCAAACGACCGAGCGTTACCTCTCTGGCCTTCTGCGCCGCCAGCTCAGCCTGCCGCTGCCTCTCTAGCTCCTCTAGAAGCTGTCGCTCCATGATGCGCTTTGCCTCCTCGACGCGCCGCAGCACCTCCCTCTCAATCTCGTCCTTCCTCTTCTCGAGCTCCTCCTCGACCCGCTTGGCCACCAGCTCCTCTACTCGCCGCGCCGTCTCCTCCTCAATTAACTTCTCCTCGATCTCCTGCTGCCGGCTAGAGCACAGAGCAGGAGAAAAACTGAACATCAACCTTAGCTAGCTCCTGTCCAATGTAAAATCTGCATTTAGATTAGCTCTGTCTGGCATCATATGCACAACTGCAATGGAGAAGATGCTAACATATGATAAACATTAAAAGAAATTGTCAACGGTAATGAGCTACAGGTCAACAAAACAATGAGTACTCAACCTTTACAAAAGTTCATGTTAAATTAGAATTCATCACTGCATGTATTACATCACAACTATAATATATATAGCACATAGTGTATACTTTTACTATAAGTGTGGCAATGGGACATTTTTCAGAGCCAATTTGCCAGAGGATCAATGACAGATGTTGAAAGAGGAGATGTGGTAAAAGAAAATGCAGCCCCAATGAACTGGTAATATGAGGAGCTGCAGGGGACAGGGGCTTTTAGCAGATTGGGCAAATCTTTAACCTCCATGTTTACCCTCACATTCACAGATGACGTATGTAAAATCACCTATGTTGTGTCCAAATCCAAGGCTGGGTGCATACAGCACAGTCGAAGTATTCCAAATGCGAGGAAATTTCACTTCCTATGCCAGCCTACCACCCATGTGTGAGTGAATGAACCTGTCCAGTTCAGCAGCAGACTGAAAGGTTAATGTAGGTCACCTGTCATCCTGTGTACCTACCCAAAATGCTTTTTGAATTGTTCTTGTTTTCCCCAAAACTGTACTATGAACAGGAAGCTATTAGGAGTTAGGAGGTGTGTTCTCAAATTGCCTCTGACAACTGTAAACACACAAACTACATTCCCTGGATTTGATTTCATCCTGTCAGCCAGTAGGAAACCAGCATCCTTATCCAACCCAGGACCAAGTCCTTCCTTCTCTAGCAAGTCTCTGGATCTTGATATGTACATTTGTGTGCCTGTTTAAGTGGCCCTGTGGCCATTACACAGGAAAGGAAAAAAAAAACAAAGAGCCACTCAGGAGGCCAGGTGTGGAGACAGTGCCTCAGATCTCAGGTGTCTGTGTGCCTCTGGCTACCACACACACAGGTACACAATTGCAGCTTCCCTGTCCAACAACAAAAGGGCAGTGGTCATTATGTGTTGCAACCACTTAAGTATTTTAGGATGTCGATTGGTGACAGTCTTGAGTTTTATCAGCATCGCCTGATAACCATGTCATGTACGTACATGTAATCATGTATATTTGTATCGCGGTTTCAGTCCCAGTTTTAGAATCATTACACCCATATTTCTTATATTTATTTTTTTTCCTCCATGTAAGTCTGCTAACGACTACTATTCCACAGAGAATTTGTCATATTTTTTCAGTTTGTCATTTAATATTTGATACTACTCAATCCCTCAGAAAAGCCTCTACTGCCTTATCTAAATCAAACAAGCGCCCAAAACATGATAAAAGTTATATTTATGGTATAAATTGTTTTCGCTCACTGTTGCTTGATAAATGACTTACGGAACTATCAAAACTATAAATTATTTTCTAACCACTGCGGGAGTGAGGTCACACCTTTGGTCAGTTAGCAAAGTGTTGGATTTTTTCCATTGACTATCGGTCTTTCAAACTGATTTGGTGCAAACAGTTTCTATTAAAATTATTGAGGTGGTTTACAGCAGAACAACAACAGTTTTTTTCTAGTATATGTCCTCAAGGGGGGACATGGGCCTTTAATTACCTCACCTGTAGAAGGTAACAGGCCTTTTTTCCCTCTGTTTGATATGTATACTTGGTTATGGATTAAATTACTGCATTATGTGTTAATACAAAATCAATATTTTGTATTTTTTGTACAAAAATCTATATTTTGTATTAACCCATGGCCATTTCAAATTAAAAGACCTCTAGGGTTTCAGTGGACAGAAACCCTTTAATGTCTCATTTGCACTAGCAGGCATTTCAGATTTCCAAATGACCAGTCCAACCATGGAACAGTCTATAGTGCAAACAACAATAGAATCGGGAAAAGGCTTTCTCTGTCAGCGTTTACACTCCTGTGACAATAGCCTATTTATTTTTATGGTGACACCACGTTGTTATATTGCATTTTGAGAACATTTGCTATTAATTATTGAAGTTTATCAATAAGTGTTTAGGCAAAGTGGCACTATCCATGGTACTGAAAGGAAGTTTAAGGGGGGGCTTAATTCTGACATGTTAAATTGGCATTTAAAATCTTCTACTATTGTGTATGATCGCATCCCCCATATGTGCACATAAGGAAAGCACCAGGCACATGGTCAGACCAGGAGAGAAATTCTTCACTAAATTTATAGGTAACATGAATTTATTAGAAATCGCACCCTGCATACACCCAAACACAGTCTAGCTATATACTAGGTTTACTCCATATTTTATTTTACATTTGAAGGTATTCAAACAACAAATACATCACAACCTGAACAAAGTTGTGTTGCTTGGTAAGGTTACAAATCATTACTTGAATTAGTTTACTATCGTTGAGTCTTTTCTATTAAGATCCAAATATTAGTAAATGTAACCAAATATAAGCATATTAAAAACTTTTAGTAAAACTAAAACTTGATGTACAATCAAAGTGAAGAGGTGAGTTGGCCCCCGTGGGAAACTGTCGGTTCTGACAGGGATAATAGTCTCCCCTGTGTAGCTAGGGCCCTGCAGAGTCTAGCTGACGTTAGCATGCTTCGGCGGCTAGCTTGTTAGCATTAGCTTGCTAGCGCAAAGAGCTAATGTAATCTATATAACTGAATGCAGCCACCCTAGCATTTAGCTTAGCTCATATTGAAGTTCAATGCGGGTAATGTTATGTAACGTTTTATGCACTAAGTCTTTAGTTAAAATATACTCACATCTTCCTTTGTCTTTCCATCTCTGCCTTTCTTTCCTCCTCCTCCTTCCTCTGCTTCTCGTCCAGGGCATTTCTTTTGCTCAGCGTCCTGCCGAAGATGTCGATGCGCTCCGGCGGCGAAGCTGCTCTGTCTCTACGGGACGAAGTTGTAGTGGATCGAGAACGTGAACGAGATTCTCTGCGCCGGCTCCTTTTCGATTCTCGGGACTTGGACCGTTTCTTTGACCTCTCCCTGTCTCTGGACCGCGACCGAGACCGGCTCCGTTTCTTGCTGTGCTTACTGCTTTTGGAGTGTTTGGACCGAGACGAGCTGCGGCTCCGAGAGCGGCCCATGTTAACCACCTCCACTAGTCGAGCGCTAACACCAAACTGTCTTATAGCTGGGATATTAATAATATCTGAAATTCCGTCCCACCTGCTCCTCTTAAAACTTGTTATTTACAGTAACTGACCAAATGGAACTGCTTCAGCGCCTCTGTTTTGGAGAAATAATCATTCGAATGTGGTAACTGTTTTGCTCTAATAACTTGCTATAAAGAAAGATGGCGGTTTGTCGAGTTTGTAGTTTCCCAGCAGGCATTGCGGCTCTCGGTATTTTCCGGCGGTCTTCGGAGACAGTTCCCAAACATGTCGTTAACTTTCTGAAGAGAAATCATTTTGGGAAATAGTCAGTAAACAATATTTTGGGAAATATGTGGCTGTTTCAACAGGATTTGGAGCAAACCGTTATAAAATGTTTGTAGTTAATGGTAACTTGAAAAACTTGAATTGGCGTGTGCCTACTGCAGACTTTTTTATATAGCCTACATTCCAAAATCACAAGATTGTCCTGTGGACTATCCATACCTTTACAGATTGTGTGTTTCTTACTTGTTCGCCAGGTTATACAGCCATGTTCAGGTTAAAACCCATTTTAACTGTCAATCCTACTGAGCCAGGACGGAGTTATGAAGGCTAAACATAACATTTTTTAAATAACATGTATTCACTAAAACTGATAAACTGTGCACACAAATTACAAATTTGTGCAAATAAATAATGTTTCTGCGCGCGGGGGGGGGGGGGGGGGGGGGGGGTTATTCCTAAACCTTCAAACGTGGACTTCACATCAGGTTAGGACACTGACAAGGTCAAACATGACTGACAGTGGAGGAGGTGGCTGTGACTTGTTTTTCTCCTGTGGTGAATATGGTCTATCACTATATAGAATAAAAGAACATTCATTGATCTGACTGAAAGCTACTTCATTGTAGTTGAATCAAAGTCGTGCATTCCTAAAAAAAATATACTCAAGTACAGTACAGATACTGAAAATATACTTATGTACAGTACTCAAGTAAATTTACTTAGTTAATGTCCACCCCTGAAAAGGGAGAGCCGTTATGGCAGGACAGACACAGCAAGCATGTTACACATCAGGCCTCTGATTCCAGAACGTCAGCATGTTATCTAAAACCACACAGTGGGTTTGTGCTGATATATGCCGACTCTGTTTGGTTCAGTGTAAACAATTTGACAACAAGGGGTCTTCTTTAACGGCGGGATCTCTGTTTAAAAGACGCTTTTGACAGCAAGCAGAGCAGAACTTGACACTGATTTAAATCCTTGTCCCTACTTGACCTGTGTACATTTTTAAATATTGTTTTCATGCACTATCAGGGACTAAAATGATGCTTTCATCTGAGCTTGTAAATGTAGTGACAGGAGCATCAGATAACCAACCAGAAGACAGAAAAAACACAACATTACAATGACACAGTCCAACACAAAAAGATTGCCATCCTACTCTGGCAAAATGAGGCCATTGTGAGAACTCTCCCCAGAGTGCTGTGCTCAGAATAAACTGCCATTGCTTTATTTAAAAACACATAGCTCAATAGCTTAGTGATTCAACTTTAAAAAGGTCACACCACTCAAAATAAAAATGAAAGTGCTCCAACTTCAGAAAGATTTTTTTTGTCATTTAGTTTATTTTTTTTATTACCTGCAGCTTACAGTTTCTCTGAGTCTAAATTTAGAAGAAAGAAATAATTTGTTCACATGGAGACGGGCTGCGTGCAGCTTCGATTGTAGATCAAGAAGACTTTTAGCTGCTTTGAACTGATAACAGTTGTCAGATGAGTGACTTTCATACCCACACAGATGAAAAGGACTTTTGTGCTGAGTAACTGCACATTCATCTGTGAGCCTGTATTGTCAGATTGAGTGTGAGCACCACCACATAAACATAAATCTGCTCAGAATAAAGCAAAGACAGAAATGATGTGATTTTATTGCTAGACACTGAAGGAAGGTCTTGGTTCATCTATCCAGGAACCCCCCCCCCCCCCCCCCCCCCCCCCCACACACACACACACACACACACACACACCTCTTACACCTCTGCTCGAAGCCAAAGAATAGATTTTTTTCTGTAACTTGAGGTTTTTTCTTTTATTTTAATGATCCACGAATCCTGTTCCTGGAGATGAGAGGAACTGGCATTAAAGAGCCAGAGATGTCTTGTTTTTCGCTTGTGTAACGGGAAGGGAGAACTGCTTAAAGCCCCTTTTGATGAATAATAGAAAATGTTTCATGGAGGTGAAGAGGAAAAGAGTTCCAGCGCTGCTCTGGTGGGAAAAAATAAGCTGAATTGGAGAAGCAGTGGATGCATAACTGAGAGAATTTGCAGAGCTTGTTTGCTTTGCTCCTGGGTGGTTTGGGGTGAGCGTCGGAGGAGAGGCAAACACATGAGCGGGGAAGATGGGACTGTTAGAGAGCGATTCAAAGAGCCCAGAGAGCAGGTTTCAAATTTTTCTAATCTGTATTTGAAAGGATGCCAAAGATCATCTGAGGAGAAACAATCTGGATATTTCACCAATAATCACATGTCAGTCAAGGCTTAAAGTGTCAATGGAGTACCACTAAGTTCTTTGGAGATGTTTTATGCCAAAATGATGACAGACTTGGTCACTGAGTTAATCACTGTCAATTTATTTAGAAAACAACAGACACACTCACACACACACACACACACAAGCAATTGAGTTTGTGTCCTACTGATTGATCTTAGACAGAACTACAACTTTCTCATGCAGGTGCAGCATCATCTTTCCACGACCCCATACATGACTCAAGTTCAAACAATTTCAGCCAAATATAAAGATTTCTTGAAAGAATTGTTCACTGATACCTCGACATTCAGAGGCTGGAAAGGTTCTGCAGATGACAGTACCCAGAGTTCTCTCTGTGCTGAAGCCATGAGTGCATGTTTTACTGCTGAACAGCTTAATGCTAACCATAACCCGAACCAGCAAAGCTGCTCAGGAGGCTGGATCTTTTCCTGATCTACCTGAGGATCCAGCTGCCCCAGCCTTACTTGCTGGGGCAAGTAAGAATTGTCAGGTCTGCCCACCAGTGAAGGACTGTAAAACACATGCTGTGTGCTGCACATGTGAGAAATATATCTGCAAAGTCCATGCACACACAGTTGTGTACTGCCCTACATGTGCTAATTAGTTGATTAATTTATGTTGTCCACATTTTATTTGTATATTTTATGGTAAATTATTGTTTGTTGTGTTTACACACTTATTGGGTGGTAGCAATGGTTAAAAAATTGGGACATATATATTTTGTTGTTTAATTCCTAATTGTACAGAAAAGAATATATAACTGTTCACTGGCAAAAACTGACTGTTATTGGGAATGCCTCCAATGAAATGCATTCAAAACCACTTTCTGCACATTTCTGCTACTTTCTTAGGCTACACAAGTATTATCTCTTGATAAAAATAGTGTTTACCACCTCTGCAGTACCTTAAGAAATGATGATATTAACAATAAACCTCTACTTTAGTAAAGAAGACAATTATGACAGCAGTGTTGTAATAAAAACGAGTGGGGTCCACTGAATAAATGCAGTTTTTCTGCACTGTGAAGAGGGAAAAGTCAGATATTCACACAGTTTGTGATGAATGGCAGGTTGTTTCTTCATGCAAACTACATTTGGTGTTAAAAATTCAATTAAGCTTCTTTATTTTAGGGGTTTAGTGAAGGCGGGTCATTTCTGACCAGGAGGACAAGGGGAGTATACAGAATGTGAAGACAACACAAGGGCTAAAAGCGATCAAGGATAACCTGATTGAGATTTTTCTTTTAAGCACAAAGTTCAGTTATTCATGCTTCTCAGGGGGAATAACCCTTGTTTCAAGAAAGTATTTAGACCATGTCACTTTTTTCACACTCTGTTGTGTTGTAGATTTAATTTTAAATTTATAAAACTGCCATTTTGTCCATCAAGCTACATTCAATAATCCATAGTGACAATTTATCAAAACTTAAAAAATGAAATCTCTCATTTACAAAATTTGCTGTGGCTCCAAACTGTGGTCAAATGAATCCTCTTTGCTTTTATTATTCTTGAGATGTGTCTCCAACTGGACTCAGGTCCACCTGTGGCAAATTGAACTGATTGAACATAGTTTACAAAGGCTCACACCTGGTCCCGCAATTCACAAAAACCAAGGAACTCCCTGGGAACACTCAGAGATTAAAACCATTTCTAAAGCTTTGGGTGTTCCCAGGAGCACAGAGGCCTCAATGACTGTGAACTTCCTAGAGTTGGAAGAAGGGTCTTGGTTTAGGGAACGTGACCAAGAACCCAACAGTCTCTAACAGAGCTTCACCATTCCTCTGCAGAGATGGAGAGGCTGCTGGAAGAAGGACCATCTCAGCAGCTCTCCATCAGTCCGGCCTTTACGATGGAGACCGGACAGGAGACACTTTGAGTAAGACACACAGTCTGCTTAGAGTTCACCAAACAACATTTAAGGGACTCTGAGAGCACGAGGAAAAGATCCTATGATCTTCAAACACTATGTAATTTGGAACTATTTTCAGCTGCGGATTAATACGCGTTTCTAGTGATTATTCCAGCAGGCGAATGGTGTATGTGGGATTGAGTCAGAACAAGTACAGTATGCGTGTAGACTGCGTATGGTCAGTGTAAGAAATTTAGGACATAGTTTAAAACTGTTGTGGAACCATAAATAACTGACATCCCGCTGCTGTGATCCAACTAATCAGTGATGTGCATATTTTTTTGTGAACACTGAACTGAAAGAATCAGTTTACAAATGATGAACGTGAGCGGCGTTTTCACGACAGTTTTACAGCACGCCGCATGTCGTCTCCATAGACACGGCTCAGCTTGGCTGCTGCTAGCGGTACAGACGCATCTACTACTGCTGAAGCCAGTTTGTTTGAGCACTTGAAGCAGTTTTATGAGCAAACAAGTGAAGACTCAGACAGATTATATTTATATACAGTTTTAAATGTAACTCATGTCTGTGATTCTTCAGTGGTATATACAATAATTCATTTAGTTTGGGAGTGGCAGTGATTTGGGGCTATAATTCATGTAATTCACAGCATTCACAGTCCATGACTTTTCTTTAGTGTCAGAATAGTGAGAATTAAACAGCTGGTTGATCTAAACCACACGCTGTAATTTAGGTTTGTAAAGTCACTAATTTCCTTTGAACTGTTACACGAGATGACATGACTTCCTGCGTAGATGCATCCACTGCAGCAGTGGAAACTGTAGTTCCTAAGTATACCGCTACTTGTGAGGATAGCCTCTACTGATCCCACTGGCATTCCATGATTCAAATGAATAATCAATAATCTCACTATAGTCAATATCATTTGAAACTGCACGCAGAGACTCAAAGATATTAAATAAGTCTCTTCAGCATACAGTCAGACTTGGTAAGACTCTAAGAACATCTCATTTGTAGGCTACAAGTTTTCAAAATTCATACTTAGAACTCAGACCTAAAGAATCAAAAAGTCCATCGCTTTCAAAGTTGGTTCCCCCCCCCCCCCCCCGTGGTGTCTCCTCAGGGGGAAAAACACTTAACACAGGATCTCTTTTAAGAAGCCCTGCTACATTGTCACATTGTCATGTGGCCCAGGGGTTCTGTCAGAAAGGTCCATCCCCCACCCAATGAGAACAGTTCTTTCATGGGAGAGGTGAGGTGGACATGGAGACAAAGGGGGGAGGATGGTGGAGGTAGAGATTTTAGGAGAGTGAAGAGAATGAGGATGTGTAGGGGAGGAGGAGAGGAGTGGAGGAGGTGGTGTAGGAGCTCAGTGGAGGGGGGAAGTTGCAGGGAGTCTGCTGGGTCACAGCACTGACCAGTGATGGCTTCTGGGATCACACACCATGTCCTCTCTTGTTACCCACTCAGCGTTTCATCACTTTCCTTGACTCACTCTTGGTTAGCAGTAAAGACTGACTTATATTTTGAATACTGAAGAATTGATACATGTTGGATTTGGGTTGTTTTTCCACAGGTCCATCACACAAGTTAATAACTGCACTAGTTAACATGCAGCTAATAATTATTAATCGGCACATTATGTGGGGTGACAATTAATATAGATTTTTTAAATCAAATTCATTTTATATCATTTTGTATCAGTGGTCGAGCCACATCCATGTCATGGTGCATGTTTGTACCAGTTTAGCAGCAATGAAAACCAGCTGGTCTACAGAGTTGTTGTCTGATCCACTGACTAATAAAGTTGCAAAGTTAAAAATGAAATAAAGTTGACTGTCACAACTTGACCAGAAAGGGTTTTTTTTAAAGTTGCAGTTTTTGTGATTTTGCTCAGGATATTTCTGTTTGGCTAAAATAAGAAAAGGAAGTTACAATCATCACATCATCCTCTCCAGAATGCTCACAACTGTCTTTTGAAAAGAGAAAGTGTGTGTGTGTGTGTGTGTGTGTGTGTGTGTGTGTGTGTGTGTGTGTGTGTGTGTGTGTGTGTGTGTACTCCGCTTGGGAATCTGAACTGATGATCCAAACTTCCATGTACAGAACACTGAATTGTCACATGCAATAACTGTATATGTTACTACTTACGTGTTTGGTTTTGTCAAGCTGGTCTTGATTACTGTGCAAGAAAGGGCTTTGTGTATGTATATGTTTATATATGCATATGTATATGTGTATATATGTGTATATATGTGTAGGTATGTGTGTATATGTGTGTATACATACATACATACATATTTATATATATATATATATAAATATATGTATGTATGTGTATATGTATATAATTTTATTGCTTTACTTTTTTTCCATTTTTTTTAATTGAAAAAATCGAATTGAATTGAAGTCTAAGTCTAATGAGGCTCTACCCAAAGGCGATGTTCTAAATCAGTGTCTTCTCCTTCTGCCACTTTCCTCTACCGTCACACTCTCTGCTGCTGCAGACCTTGACAACCTCCGCTCAACCACCGACCAGATGTCCATCGTATAATGACCGTTACACAAGAAGTGGCCATCATGATGATACACTCAATTCAAAACCACTAACCCTTAAAAGAGCTCCCATTCGCCACGACCGCCATATGCCTGATGTCTCCCTCCTGACAGGGTGTTGGTGTCAGGGCTGGTGAAGTGCTCGGGTCCACCTCGCCTGTGACAGCCATGTCCCCTTCCTCTTTAGAAATGTAATTAAGTGTTAGAGGAGCTTCAGAGATGACCTCTGTGACAAAAGACTCTGTGGGAACTTGGCTGTCACCACCACGTCTATGTGACAAGCGGTGGTCAGTGGCGAAGATCATCTTTCTTGAGGGGCCTTGATGAGAAGACAGAGAGGAGGACAGGGGATTCTGACAGGCCAAACAGAGAGGTCAAGGGTCGGGTTTGAAGTAGTGGCCGGCAGGTAAGTTGATCTGGTGTAGCTGTTGTCTCTGTCCTCATCATCCTCAGACGAGCAGTCTGCTTCTCCTCTCGTCTTGGAGCTCGCTTACTTCTCTGCTCATTCAGGTCTGAATGAGCAGAGGTTTGGTATCGGAGCAATTATCAGCTGAAATTAAAAACTGTGAGTGAGTGCAGGAGGATACGTCCATGTTTGCTCAACTGAAAAGATGTATGAAAGAGCAACGGATTGACAGGAACCCGAGCTGCTCTGTGTGCCGGCACACCGGCTGCAGTTTCATGTCAAAACATGGGGAAATAAAGAATTTGACTTAAAAGCCCCTCCAGCCCTCCTGAGTGTGTCTTTGGCGTGTCCTTTGGTCTGAGGGGAATGAGATTTACTCCTGCGACTCTTTCATCTCCCTCCTCTCTTTCTTCTTGTGCAGGCTTTTCTCCCACCGCGTGCACGGAGAGAGCCTGCCAGCGTGTGTGTGTGTGTGTGTGTGTGTGTGTGTGTATGCGATTCACAGCATGGGAAAAAGAGTACTCCTGAGAAACTACAAACAGGATGAGAGACACATCCATCACAAGCCTCAGCCTGCCACCGCATGCACATAGTTCACAATCCCCTCTCCTTGCTCACTGGTCTCCACTGTAACAATGGCTGTTTCCTGAACGCCGAGGTCATAGTATGTGAAAGCTCCAGAACCGGAGAATAGGAAGGAGCCGGGGTCTTACTCAACACCCAGCCATCACTCACAAGACTGTTCTTCAGGAGCCCGCACAACCAGAGAAGTGCAGTCGTATTCAAACACTGTTTCCTCACTCAACACTCATCTTAGCATTACGCAAAGGAAGGTGCAGCTCACTGCCCTGGAATACAGCGTGACTCAGTTTAATCAGCGCAGTAGATTCTCAGGGTGGAACCCTGAGCCTCACCTCTCAGATATGGACTTTCTGGCTGCTATTCAGGAATCACTTCATTCTGACTGGCATTAGCAGCACATTCACTCCCAGGTTAGAGGAGGGATAATTATTCACACCGAGATGAAAGCACCTAACGCTGAAGGCTTCAGACTCAATCTATTAGTTTGACATCTTTAGAGCAACAGCAAGTGCATCAGAGTGAACAAGGTGTTGTGCCCCCTCAGGCATTGTCAGGTCTGTGCCTCTCTTTGTGGAGCTAGCTCTCATTTACATCAGCTTTAAGTCAAAAGAAGCTGCTCTGTCATTCTCACAAAGCACTGACGGCTGTGACGGTTAGCATGAATGGATGAGTTCAGCTCATGCTGATCCTCCCACACCATCCAGTCTCTTATTAGACATGAATCAGAAGGGGTTCCATGAGTTCAGGGCAGATGTGTTTGTGTGTCACCTCTCAGCGCTGTGAGATAAGTTCGAGGATCTGTTTATATAAGCTGTGGTTGAGTTCAGACAGCCAAACACACCAAAACAAAATCCCAGCTCCCACATGTGTTCAATTAAGTCCAGGCATGGGCCTGATTTCCTCTGGGGAAGCGGATATATGTCCCCCTCACATTTGAAAAGCCCATCTTTGTCCCCTCTTTGTCCTCTAGTTTCAGGCTGATTTCTCTGACGAGCTACAGAATCCAGACAGAGCAGGAAAGAAAATGATTAAGATGTTGATGTGCTCATCAGTCACCTTCTGTTACCATGAGTTCACAGCAGCAGTGAGAAGAGCAAGTGATTAATTGACTTTTTTTCCCCTCTCAGGCTGTACGCCGTCTCTCCTGTGATGGTCCTATCTTGTTGTTGGATGCAGCATGAGAGGAAGACTGCAGACGCAACTCAGGGCTGAAAAAGTACTTCTAAATTTTTTGTGTGTTTTTCCTTTAAAAAAAAATGTGTAAATAAAACCTACACTTTTGAGCCTGTACACTCAAGTACACAGTACACCGTGCAATGCAGGGTTGTGGTTGGACCGGGTTGTGTCTCTCATGCATTAACATGCAGAGATGAAGCCATAGGATTTTTCTAAAAAATAACTAGAATTACCTCCTGGTGGTTGTATCCCTCCGCCAACCAGACAAGTTGCAGGAAATGTAGTCACAGTTACGGCACTTAATAATTTTTACAGAACATTATGACGTCACAGTGAAGTTGCCCTTCGACCTTTTGGATATAAAATGTTATCACTTATTTTATCATATCAGACATTTGTGTTAAATTGTGTCATAATTAGTGAGTTCATTTTTTAGTTATGGCCAAAGATGTGTTTTGTGAGGTGACCTTTGACCTTTGACCACCAAAATCTTATCATTTCATCCTTGTGTCCAAGTGCAAATTAGTGTCAAACTTGACAAAATTCCCTCAAGACCTTCCTGAGATACAGTATCATCCTAATGAGAATGGGACAGACGGACGGACAACATGGAAACATAATGCCACTGTCTCTGACTGTCGCTGGTGCGGAGGAGTAATTCATTGGCACTGTCTGAAAAACCCACAAGGTTGTTTAAAAACACTTCCTGTTGTTCTAAAAGTATTTCCCCTCAAAAATGACAATGACTGGCACTGTAACTTTCTGGAGCTGTTAAATCTTTCCTTATAGCATAATCAACCTCTGCAGTGTTTTAGGGTCTGGTAAGCTTTATGCATCCCCACCAATGCAGCCCCTTACTTTCTTATTTCATGCTCCTCTCAGTCTAATTGCCAGTAAATCCGGCACACACATGTACATACTAAGGTAGCGTTCTGCTTATCAGAAATCTATGTTTCTTAAATACTAAGGTCATGAGTCCAAGTGCAGACACAGAAAAATCTTTTTTTTTTAAATATTCATATTTATCCAAATATGTAATTTTCTGTGAATGTTATTTTGTCTCATGAAGACCCACATGTGATTTAAAGCCCTGCTCACTCTGCTCTGCCAGTCATACAGTGTTTTGGGAAATATAATCCTTTCCATAAAATGAGACTAATTTAAATATATGGACTCTGAAAGTACTGGAATCTTTCTAAAATACACACCGTGTTTATTTACACTCCCCCTACATTGCTATAAATCTGCCGAATTCCTGTGGACTGACCTCAGTATTTACAGCACTGACAATCAACCAGTCTCACAATGGAGACGAGGGAAATCAGAGCTTTGTGATGACTCATGTTAAAAGTCAATACAGGTGATCAGAGTACAGCCATCGTCCTACACGTACGACTTGATTTATGTCTCAGCACAGTAGTGGAGAAAACACTGCATCTGTGTGTGTGTGTGTGTGTGTGTGTGTGTTGGAAGGCATAGGGGATAGGATTAGGTTGATTTCACTATGTTTATACATTATGGGGCTCAAACTACAGTGAGCTGCCAGCCGTGTAAATGTTCGACTATCACAGCACACGCCATGATGTGCATCTCTTCTCCTTTTTTGCATTAGTATGAAAAGACACAGAAACAGCGGCTGTTATATTTTCCATTAGTAACTCCAACCAGTTCACCTTCTCTGTGACCCTCCAGAAGGTCTTCTCTCACCTCCCCCTGTGTTAGCTGAATCCACCCTGCAGAACCAGTGTGCGCTTTTTACCAATTTTAATATGCCCCATCCTCATTCCATCAGCACATACAGATTCCTATCACAGGGGTTAATTGTGGTTATAAAAAACCTCTAGCCCCTCCTCCCATCTCTCTTCACACTCACCCTCCTCCCACCTTACCCATCACCCCATCCCATCCATTCAGTGACTGATGTCCTGATAAAAAGGAGAGGGTGATTGATCCATCATATCCATCATGCTGCTTGTCTGTGGCACAGTATGGCTTCATCCCTTCACTCCTTTGTGCACAATTCCAACCTTTGTATGGCACGTGTGTGTGTATGTGTGTATTTGTATGTGTGCGTTTGTGTGTGCGTGTGTGTGTGTGTGTGCATTCATGTTTGCCCCCCGCCCCATGTGTGCAAAGCACTCTGTATTCCCATGTGAGACTGTGACAAATCTAATTTGGTTGTCATCATCGCTGCTGATCTAATTTCTTTTGCATATGTGTTTAAGTGCTCGGGGACACCATATGTTCATTGTGCAGGACAAAGTGAAGTTGGGGGGGTGTGAGATTTTGTGTTCAACTATCAAACACAGTCTAAGATGTCACCAGGCCTAAATAGACTCCCTCTGTCCGTGTTTCCGACCTCATCCATCTCACTGACAGTGGCAGAAACAGTAGCCTCCATCAGAGCTCCTGCAGGGCCCTCAGCTGACAGTGGCCCCTGCCTCGCCATGTATGGAGGCCTTGTCCGCTGGAGAAAGCCTGTTCACAGTCGGGTTAACTTGTGGGACACCCCACTGTCACTTGACCTGTGTATGGACCTGAAGTGAGCTGCCAGGTCCCAAACCCATTTTCCTGCTGGATATTTAACACCTATCTGTGAGCCGTCGCCTCTCCTCACAGCTGAAAAAGATCCTAATACAAATAATCTGACAAATCCATTGTGTTCATTGTTAAAGTCACCATGAAATATGAAATCAACCCGTCAGCTTTTCACATTATTTCTCTGCAGCAATATACACACTGTAAAATTAATAATAGGTTTTTCAATTTTGTTTTCAAATTGTGTGAAAATTTTCAAAACAACTTACTGTGTCCGATTTGATGTCTACATGCATGCTTTCTACAAAACCATTAAGAGATCTGTGCATGATATTAAACCTTTAACTTGAAGGTGAAGGACTTACTTCAAAATGGACGAGGACAGAAGACATACATGCTGATGTGTTCATGTTATTTTGAGTGTCTGCATACACACAGACCATCTCTGACATGGACTGACGCTCTGTCAGGCTGTTCAGGCACTGAGGCTGATATGAGTTAGGTATTTGGTCATGAATAAAAGTTGTGGACAAAGTGAAATCTTGAACTGTTAACATGGTAAGTGAACAGTCTGTACTTGTAATCAATGTGTTGCTGTTCTATGGCAGCATGTTATGAGGGGGTGTCATAAAGTTTTGACTCAGAAGAAGAGCTCAAATCTGAAGCTATTTTTTTTCTTCACAGCTTCTTTTACATCTAAACATAATCTAGAGGCAAAGTAAGATTTCTTAGTGATTTAGTGGAGGGCATAATATAAAGAGGAGGAAAGAACATATAAAGAGACTTGTGAGCAAACCTGAGTCAAAGGAGTGTTTGTTTTGACCTGTCTGCAGTGCCAGATGGGTGGAGTCTCTGAAAAAAGAAGACAATGCAAGTGCCAAGTGTTTAGACAATCACAGGAAATCAATTGAAAAGCCTTTTGGCAGTTTTGCAGTGACCACCCAAGAATTATCCTAATGCAGCATTCCTCAATCATCTGGTGATTCCAGCAGGTTAAAAAGTGTTAAGAATGATATGAAGGGTAAATTGACCCTGGTGGGTTTGGGAGTGTGTTCCATAAGAGTGCAGACAGCAGGAGGAGAAAAAAAAGAAGTGCCAGCAGTTTGTAAGCTGAGTTAAAGGATGAAGAAAAATTCCCTTTTAGAATGAACAGGTCTGTTGTTTGGAAGAATGAGCACAGTGACGATGCAGCTCGGAGTGTTTACTTGGACAGATCTCAGTTTGATCTTAAATATCACATCAGTAGTGTGCAGCTAATGCATTTTCATTTTGAAGTCCCTCCCTGCAGCAGGAGACAGATCAGCAGGGCTGATACCAGCCGACCCAGAGGGCTGTTAACTTCAGGACATGAAAGGAAACCTATTCTTTTATCCAGACAGCTGAGGTGGACGGGCCCCTGCCCTAAGTCACATTCAATATGGAGCTAGCTGCTCCCACAAGAGGAGGCGTCTTTTGTCAAACTCTGCTGAAACACTCACTCCCTCCCTGGGGCGCATTAAACTTAACTGACACTTGACTCAGAATGTAAAGCCCCAGTGATATATGTGGACCATCCTGGTCTTGTAAAGATTGTTAATTGGAAGTCGAACGGAAAAGTAAAGATTTGTAAAAAAAAAAAAAAAAAAAAAAAAAAAAAAAAGAAAGAAAAGAAAAGAAAAATCTGATGTTGGACTAAATTAATTCTTTGTTGTCAATGTCCAGTCTTGTATAAGAGTTTGGAGGGTGAGCAGCACCAGAAAATCTCAAAGAAAATCCTTCACGCTGCTTGAAACTTGCGACTAGAACATTTTATATATTTTTTGATCCAACAATGACTCACACTTTTCAAACTAGACTAATTTTTTACCAGTGCGAACGATGTCACACCTCTGTGAATAAAGACTAAAGGATTTTTACATTAAATTAAGCCCCTGTTCTGGCTGGACCGTAACATCTGGGCCAGCCCTAAAATCTCCAATGACTGACTAACTGACTGACCGACTCTGTAATAAAGGCAAAAGCCTGAACAAAATAACTCAGAAAAAAGAAAGATATTGTATCTCTTCTAACTTTCTCACTGAGTGATCATATTCCAGTACATCCAGCTGAAATCACAGCTCAGTCTTTGTCTTTCATTTATGTGTTTGGGGATTTTGTCAGACGACGTCGCAGTTATAAAATCAGGATTTGACCAGAGTCCAGACATAGACTAGATTCAGACCTGGTCTCATTTTGTCTGAATAGGGCTCAGAGTCACTTCTTAACCTTACCAGGTCAGACTCAGTAACATTAATAGTGAGATTAAATGCACATCCCTGTTATAAGCAGTGTAAAATCATTAACACCTGAAAGTGCTTGTGTCGTGTTAGATGTTCAAATAGGCAGCGGCATTTGAATAATGAAACTGATGGGAGTGTACTATCCCTCATTTTCATGGTCATCAATCCATACTTGATGTCACAACTTTCCAACAACAGAAACAGCTCTCTCCTCTGAAACAGCCGTGACTGTGTGAGGCTGTTCAATCAGACACAGGTGGATGATAGTGGCTTTGTTTGGTTCTCCATGGAACTAATCAGAGGGTTGATTGTTTGTTGTCCAGGCTGGTAAACATGAGTAAGAACTGAGTAATGATGTCGTATTGTTTTCAGGTTGTCTGTCTGTATGTTCCGTTCTCATGGACACGATATCTCAGTAACACCTTGAGGAAACTTCTTCAAATTTGATACAAACATCCACTAGGACTCAGGAATGAATTGATTAGATTTTGGCGGTCAAAGGTCAACATGAAAAAAAACATGATTTTGGCCTTGTGAATGCAATATCTCAAGAACTCTTCAAGGGAATCCTTTCACATTTGGTACAAATGTCCACTTGACTCAAAAATACTTTTCAGCAATTACTCAAGACTTCACACAGCAATTCTAACAAAATTTCACACATACGGTTCATATTTTCTCTGACTCTGGATAAACAGGGATGTAACCTTGAACTAGGCTGGAGGAGGCAGACAACCACGAGGAGGCGATTCTAGTTGAAATGATTGTATTCTTGACTCCTGTGTGGAGAGAGGGAGATTAGGAACAACTGATAATCAAACTTTTCTCCCACACTCCCACATGCACTCATCATTCCTTTCCCCTGAGTCTTCAGAGGTTCACTGCTTTCTCTGACACATTAGGACTCAACATAAATATAATCTCATGCCCTTGATGAAAATGCATATACGGCACTTCTCATTGGCAAACACAAACTCTGAGTTATTTAATTAGCGGGTCGAGTCTCCAGGCACATTGAATACCAGGTAGAGCTACGTAAATACGCTTTCACCATCTGCAGTGTGACTGTGTGTCTCTCTGTCTTCTCTGTGACCTCAGTTAGCCTCTTGCTAGGTGGCAACAGCTGTGTCTGTCCCTCATGTCTGTACCAGGCTGTGTAACCAGAAGCTGATCCCACTTCTTTCATTTCCATCAGTGAACAAATCAACAGTTCTGCCATCTTTGCTGTTCAACTCTCAATCCTTCAGTCTTTGCAGATATTTCCTGCTCTTTCCCCTTTTTTTCTTCGCCTGTTTTGCTCACTACACCCCACCACCACCAACTCCCACCCCCACATAAGTCACAGCCTTCGAAATGCTGTAAGATGAACTGTGTCTATTCATGTTGCACACACTAGTGTGTGACCTTCTGCTGACCCTTCAGACACTTTCATGTCCCAGGTTAGCTGCTCAGCCTCTGGGTAATGTCCAGCACCCAGCACTCCCACAGCCTGCAGCAGATAAGGCTCTATCTGCCCCAGCCAGCAGATCCACCACGTGTTGAAGTAGGAATGGACAGGAACTCTTTCATTAGCACTCTGGCAGGGTTGTCTGATAATAATGTCTGTTATAAACCAAGCTGGCTTCATCTCCTGCCTTGAGTGTATCAGATAAGATGAGTCAGTATATAAGGAGACACTCAGCCCCGCAAAGGGAAAAGGCAATAACTTCAACTTGGAGTGGAAAATCAGGTTTTTGATAATGTGGTCAGCATGAGGTCAACATCAATCTGGAACCACCTCCTCTGCCTCAGGGCAACACATCTTCACAGATCGCAGCGGTTTCTCAGTTTCATGTACATTTCCGGTGTTCTAATTATTCAAATAGGTCTAGTTTCGTGTTCACTGACACCTCTACCGGCCAAGCAAATCAGAGCTCTGTGGGCGGGATTAAGAATGTAAATGTCATCTTCCCCTGGCAGAAAATTGCGACGTAAAAATTGCCAAGAATGTGGCAACAAGCCTGGAGGAGATGGACGCGGCCGTACGAGTTGTGGTAAGTTGACCTGTAGAAATAACAGCTCTTCTGAAATCTGAAGATGACATGACGTTATCTTTTACTGCGACCGTCACAACAGCAACCCCCCTCCCCAAACAAAAAGTGTACACAGTGTCAGAGTGAATAATCAAGTAAAAAGAAAATGACAATTCAGTATCATTACTAGCTACATATGTCACATTGTCAACTAAAGCCACACTGACACCATGTAAGCAGAGGAAGAGCTGCTTCTTGTTACGACCGACTCACAGCTGGGAGACACAATGGTTGTAAATTTCGTGCATCTTCCACCGAATTTCCACTAGCTACCAACAGGCTGATGTAAAAGATTTTTATTGCTGTTGTGTGTATCTACATGATATGATAATTACCCCCAGAAAAGTCACACAAAACCAATAAACTCTCTTGATATACAGACGTATATGTCATATATGTAATAAATCTATGAGTGCTAATAAAGTAAAGAGAAACTTGACTCACAATCTGCAGTGCTCTCACCTGCTGCTGTGCTCACACACTCCATTATTGGGAAAAATGCTACACCATGTTAAAGCCTAATTAGCACTGCAGTGGCGATGTCACACAGTTTCAACATTACATTATTAGCATTATCTATCATTAGAAACATGTATTGTTGTCACAGCCCGCAGCACTGAGCCCCCGCCACTCGGGTCATGCCATCTGGCCACGGGATCATGCATATTCAGAGAGGAACAGAACCCGACATCACAGCCCCACAGCCTGATTCACAGTCACCTCTGACTGAACCACAACTGTTGGCCTCATATATTTACATCAGCTCTTACTAATGAGTGGGTAGATTAGGTGGCTGCAGGCGGTGTGTAAGTAGGTTTGTTTTGTGTTTGTGTGTATTTACTTTTCTGTTCGTTTGAACTGGTTCAAGGAACTAATTGTGTCCAGTGGTGATTGGTGACCACGGGGGGGGGGGGGGATCACCCTGGTCACACTACCATCTGCTGCTGTCAGTTACACACACATTTGTCCGCTGTCTCTCAGCTGACGTCCATGCCTCCTCACCTCCGCTCCGAGTCATCTGAGAAAGTGGAAATCTAAATATACCAGTGGACAAGTTCTGCTACAGCAGGAGGTGACTGTGATCTAAGCTGTGAGGTGTTATGGCAGATCCAGCACCACGGTGAAAACACATAATCCCTCAACAAGCTGGCACTGCCCTCGTGACATGTTTGTTTCATACCTTCAGAGAGTGATGGTAACATTTGACAGCAGCACTGCCAGTTGTAACTTTTCATAATACTATGTGTTTGTGTGAATGGAAACTGCGGGGCATCACACACAAACTCCAGTCATCCAACACAAATGAACTCTATTTCAACTGTACAGGAAGTTCTCTGCTAATCTCACTCAGCTCCTGTCTTCAAATTAAGTGTTTTGAAGCTTTATTTCTGGATCAGGAAACAAGTAGTGTTCAAAACAAAAACTTTGACATGTTGAAATTTGCTCCTTGGTGGGTTCGATGGATGCGCACACTCTGATCTGTGTTTTAAAATTTAAGATCATTTTCACACGTGACTCACTGTGACACTGTTTTTTTTTTTTCTTTATCCACAGACGTGGTCTAGTCCACTTCAGTCAGATCATACAAGGTTTTGTTCTCTACATTCCTCTTCATACTTTCATGTGACAGTTCTCTTCTCTGAACCTCCTGATCACGGTGCTACAGAGGGTTGTTCTCTTTGTCCTGCCTCCCTCACTGTCATTCCATAAACAAGAACGTGATCTGCTACAGTTGCTCAATCTTCCTGCTCTACCACGCAGATTATTTCCCTCCATTGTTTCCCTTAAAACCTTCATCAACCTGTGACCTCTGACCTGCCTTATACTGGATTCATCACATCACTGGAACAGTTTTGAGCTGTTGTGTGTAAACTATGACGTCTGTGCTGTGATTTTGTTGAACTTCTGCTACCTTTGTTTAGCATTATGCCTCACAGTGCATCACAGTGCACAGTTTGTTTGAGTGAAAATGTGTTTAGAGTTTTGCAGAAAGGTGAAATGATATCTGCAACTCGTGTCTATCTGGTGAAAAATGTTCATTGTTTTACCAAAAGAGAGACTGATTCAATAAATGTGTTGAGACCGCTGAGGAATTTGGTTCAGACAATGGTATTTAGTGTTTTAGCAATTCAGAAAAACTGTAATGCCAAATGAATATTTCCTCCTGCTGCTTCTTCAGATAAAAAGCTTCCCATCTGGATATGCAGGAAATGCAGTGTAGCTATCACTAAGGTTACCTCTAGCTGAAGTTAACCGTGTTTTCTTGGAGGTGACGCCCTTCTTACACCAGAATCAGTGCATAGAAGCATGTTTTTTTAAACACGGTGGGGGGCAACCCACTGAAACAGGCGATTAACCTGGAGATCAAAAGTAGCTGGATAACCTGCTGATATCGCTTCATGGTACCTGCCTGTGGCGAGTCACTGACAGGAGAGTGTGGAAAGAGCCCACACTGTCAAATGCAGATAAAACAAACAAAGTTACATTTAACTGGATTGGATCGCTCTCAGTTTTTGCTTCCGCTCAGCTGGTGACCACTCACTTCTGACAGCATCACCAATGATGGATTGTCAACTCGGAGAAAAGACAGATTAGGGTTCTGATCAGACAGGAGACGCTTTTTTTCCTTGCATGCTCTGAACGCCTGGAGTTGAAAAACGTTCATCTCGCAGCAGGAAAACACTCAGTTTCATTTGCAGTGTTTTCGATTGTCCATGTAACAACGGTCTGTGACTTATGACTTGATAGAAAGATGCATGCTATGCTAAATATAACAGTGAAATTGTCTGTGATGTACAAATTACCTCTGCCCACTTCTTCTCCCAGGGTGTTGGGGCAAAATAATTCCCCAGGGGCTCGAGCACCTACTAATAGTTCCTGGAGGGCAATATTAATTGAGAAAATGGGCAGGTGAGGGTGTTTATTTGTATAGTGTAAATGTATTTATGTAATATATTTATTAGTAGGTGGGTGTGTAAATATTTATTAAGATTATGTATATATAGGCCTATATATATTGGGTAGTTGGTTTTTATGGTATGGTATGGGGGTAGGAAATATCACCTTGTGATTAGCTATACCGCTTATCCTTATAGGGTCACCGGGGGGCTGGAGCCATTCCCAGCTCACATTGGGCAAGGGTACACTCTGGACAGATAGCCAGTCTATTGCAGGACTAACATATACAGCCAGTCACACTCTCATTCACAACTATGGACACTTTAGGGTCACCTATTAATGTGCTTGTGTTTGGACTGTGGGAGGAAGCCGGAGTTCCTGGAGAGAACCCATGGAGACACAGGGGGAAAGGCCCCAGGCCCCCCTGTTCCAATCTAGAACCTTGTCACTGTGAAGCAACAGTGCTAACCACTACACCATCGTGCCGCCCCTCGTTAGATGAGCAGCCGCCCTTATATAAGGCAGGCAGTCTGTTCATTCTGATGGGCTGGAAGGTGATGGGCAGAATGGTTTTACACAGGTGCAAAATAACTACATTTAAAAAAAAAAAGCTTTGTCATGCTGAAACATCACCCTGGACTCGTCTCCTCGTGGCTTGGGCTGGAGGAGAGGCTGGTGGGGACTGTTTGGTGGATACCTGCAGCTATGTGACTTGAGGACAGCAGGTCTGGGGGCACATTAGTGCAGGACTTGGAGCTTTTGGGTTGTTTTCATTATCAGATCACCATTTCCCCGAGTCCGGCCCGTCGCCCTCAATCACAGCCAGAGCAAGTGCCCCCGGCTGTAGCCTATGTATTTAAATAAGAACAAAATCATGGTGAGGCAGGTGATTCAATGGTTGCCTAGCAACAATAAAAAAAAAGCACCCCACTGCTCTTTTTTCAAAGTGTAGGCTTCAACAGAAAAGTCAGCGGGATGTGCTTCCTGTCTGATCGGGGCTCCGTCAACACTGCAGTCAGTAGCTGTTAAAGCTAATGCATAAATGTCCATGATGTAAACCTGCAGCTGTTGCTTCATAAAATAACTCACATTAGACTTAGTCATTATAGGAAACTGATGAGATAGTAAAAGAAGATAAGCCCAAATTAAGTTTGAATCTTGCTTTCAAGCTTGAAGCAGTGTTGCACACACAGCTGCTTTTACTCACATTAACTGGCATTAAGTCACATTATTGATTTCCTCAGTGTTGGCGATGGAGTTTTTCCTGCTGGATCATCAACTCTCTGACTTTGGGCGGCACTGAGAAAAACTAGGGTAAAGATAGAGAGAATGTGAAAAAAGAGATAAAAGAACATGAGAAAAAGAGAAAAGACAGAGTTATGAGAGAATAAAGAAGAGAACGGAGGCATAGAAGAGGGGAGAACAACCGAAGCACAAAAACGGAAGCAGAAGAAAGGGGCAGAAGGTGAAAGATTAAGAGGCAAAGAAGAAAGTGTGAGGGAGATTGAAGGAGTGGGAAAGTGAGAAGTGGTGACGGATGATGCAAGAAGGAGGAGTGTGTGGGTAAAGGAAGACGAGCACAGGAAGAGCTGCAATCGATAGCGAGGGGGATCAATCCGCTATCCAGAGAGGAAGACTGATCAGGATAAAGAGAGGATTCATCATGACACAGTCCTGACACACTGTGTGTGTGTGTGTGTGTGTGTGTGTGTGTGTCTCAGTTCTCCTGAAGCGTCTTGCTGCATCAGCAGTTGTGGTTTCCTCCAGCAAACTCTTGTTGTCCTGACCTGACAGTGACCTCACAAACAATTAACCAGCCAGATTTACTAGATAAACATGAGTGAGAGCTCCCCGATCACATCAGCCCTGCTCTGACCTCCGTGTGAGCACAGGAGGGGACAGACACTGTCCACTCACACAGCGCCAGAGGGTCCTGAGATAACGTTTAACAGCCTGCAGCTCACATCTGTGTCAGGGCTCCTCGGTGGCTCTTCATCGATGTGGGTGGCAATATGTTCACTGAACTCACTGTCATGTTGATGACACCAGTGTGAGACGTGGAGCATGATCCTGCTGGAAGGAGCCATTAGAAGATGGTGAACTGTGGCCATGAAGGGATGAACATAGTCAGCAACAATACTCAGATAGACTGAGACAATCAGACCACCATCACCAGACTGGAAATGTTATTTTATTGAAGATTTAATTTTAAATGGATAAAATTCCTATTTCTGGTGATTTATCTTTAGTCAATAATCCATCATGGCAAAGTGAAAACATGCTTTTGGAATTTTTTGTGAATTAATTAAAACTGAAAAAGGGAAATGTTTTATTTACAACACTGTTATGACCTTTTGCTTCTCCTGGAGATGTGTCCAGAACTTGACTCGCATCCAACTACTCAGAAAAACACACACTTTGTATTTAAGATCCCACAATTCACACTGCAAGACCCAAACCAAACTGTGAAACCCAAGGAGACCGGCACAATAAAACTGTGGCGGGGCGAAGATCAATGCAAGGACATGATAGCATTTCTAAGTCTTCGTGTTTTCCCAGCAGCACAGTGGCCTCAATAATTGTGAAATCGGAATGAAGGTTGGAACCACAAGGAAACTTCTTAGAGCTGGAGCTCCGGCCAAACGGAGCAACCAGGAATGAGGGGCCCATCCAGTCTGACAGAGCCTGAGAGGACCCTGTACTGCCCGAATCCAGGTCTGCAAAGCTCGTAGGGAATTACCCAAGAAGACTCAAAGCTGGTACTGTTGCCTAAAGATCTTCTACAAAGTACTGAATGAAGGGTGTGGATACTTTAGTAAATGAGCAAAATTTTTTAAATCAAAAACTTACAATACAATAATGTAACATATTGCAACATATTCAGTATATCCCTATATCAAGACTGATATTGCCATGTATGTCACATATAGGGAAATATTAGATTAGATTAGATTAACTTTATTAATCCCACAACTGGGAAATTAATTTACCACAGCAGAAATATATAATTATCACATCCTCTGGATATATTAAGATATAATCATATAACATGAAATACTCATAGTAAAATTTGTATGAATTTTTGTATGATATAACTTGCATTTATTTCAAAAAAAGGTTTATTAAAACAACATACATCGAAAAATATGCTTGTATGTTTATAAATCTTTTTCTTAATAATTTCTCATAAATGTTAAACATGTCTAACTCCCCACTCTGGGAAAGTGGTTTCAGACTTTTGAACTCTATTAATAGGCTTTAGGATGGATATATATTTATGTAACATACATACATAGCATACATACATAAACATACATGTGTGAATGTGCTGGACATATTTATCAATATAGGAAAATTGTTCCAATTTCTAACAGGTTTCATTTTTTTTACGTGTGTTTTTATTTTATAAGTACATATATGTCATATATGGAAATTCAATATATGTACATATATTACATTTGCGTATGTGTTGTCGCCTTGTCATTGTGGATTACTGAGTGTACAGTGATAGAGAGAAATGATCATTTTATTTTATAAAAAAAGGGAAAAGAGGGTGGCTTCCACACAGGTGCACTGCAGGGTGGCAGGCAGGTTTCTTAAGACAGACCTCACTAAATTGATCTCTGACTAATGATCTATGGGAGAGAAAAAAATGACGTGGTGAGATGAATCATCGCTCACCATCGTCACCAAGTGGGAGCCGTGAGTGGATCCTGTGGCTCTGTTCTGCTGTGGGAGACTTTATTCTGGCATGGTGTGGGTCCAAACCTTTGGGCAACCCTTCCCTTAGAGGGAGGGGTCACTACAAATCAATACAAAGAACAGTGTTCATCCCTCCAGTCGAGATCAGAGGATCTTTCCCCCGCGGTGGTCCAACACTTATTAGGGGACTTTCTGTTGGTTTTTCCTTCCATTCGTCACAGGTCTACACACACACATGCTGTATATATCCCGTCTAAATGAACTGCTTCTCCTGCAGTAACCCAGCTGCCTCACTCACATTCAGAGGATCCTCTTGGCAGTGATTCCTGAGGACGGAGCCTTTGGCCTTGTTTGGCCAGTTCCCACTGTGCTCATTGTCATGTGACGGCATTTCCTCCATGTCAGCTGCCATAGTCTCAGCTGATGGCTAATTATAGCGGCTATTGGCGCCTTGCTTTCTGGTCACCTCTTCTTACTCTTGTTATCTCATGATTGATTGTCAGAGCCTGATAAAACTCTACAGCTTCATGACTTCTTTTACTTTGAATTATTGAGTGAAGTGCATCACTCACCTTTGCTGAACAATTATACTAAATCACACAAATTACAGCACATGGAGGTTAATGAGTAATTTACATCTCTCCTTAATAAATGACTGACTTGTATACCTACACTAGTTTGGAAGAAGAAACTTTCTCTAAATTTCATCATTCAGTTTCTCTACAATCTCCACCACAACTAAACAGTATTAAGTATATACGGCAACTTCTCCCAAAATGGAAACACAGCGTCTGTGAAAAACCTCTTGAAAATATCTGCACGCTAAGTTAAGAGCCGTTGGTTTACATGGGGGCATTCTGCTGATTCTTTGAGGGTGATGCAAGTCATTTTGTAGTTTGTTTTTTTTTTAAAGCCCTGGATGTAGAAAATGTATTCAGCACTCATAAAATGTTTTTCCCACCACTGATACTATTTAGAGATGCTGCTTGAATTCTTTGGCAAAGTGCCTGATGTGTGTAACTGCAATAAGTTGTGCGAGGGAGATTTTTTTTTTCTGATTTTCAAACTGCTGCGGCGCAAGGAAGAAGGTAAAGTTTCACATGGATGCTTCATATAGTAATGCTTCACATTACGTTATATTGTAGAGCATAAATATCTGACAGTGTGACAAATGCTTTCGGTAAAAGCTTTGTTTCAAATGACTTGAGGAACAGAGGGTGTTTGTTAGAAGACGGTCCAGGTTAAAATAGACATGATGGTCTTTTATTTATAAATGAAGACACACTTCCTGTTTTCAATTTGTTAACAATAGGCTTGCCAACTCTGCAGTTAGTTGCTTCGATGCATCATCACCATATGAGGACAAAGAGCAGACAGGAGATCAGTAAGGAGGAACTATAGTCTAATGAGTGAGGCGTGATGTGGACTTTCCATAAAAAGATAAACCAGGAAGGATGAAAGTCTTCTATCTCTATCTATCTATCTATCTATCTATCTATCTATCTATCTATCTATCTATCTATCTATCTATCTATCTATCTATCTATCTATCTATCTATCTATCTATCTATCTATCTATCTATCTATCTATCTATCTATCTATCTATCTATCTCTCTAACACATGTGCTGCAAATACTCACAACACAACAGAAGTGTTTCCAGGGGACACGAGAAGTGATGAACCTGGCTGGGAAAAGCATTGAAGTGTGAATGGATGTATTTAAATACATCCCTGTAAGTGCATGTCAGCAGGTCCATCACTTTTAAATATATTTTTTGCCTTAATTCCAATAGCAGCAGTGAGAGAGGACGACATGCAGCAACGGCCCCAGGTTAGGCTTGAACCTGTGTCACTGCGGTTACGACTGCACCTTCATGGTGCGTGCTCTGCTGGGTGAGCCACTGGGCCACCCCCTCGTCACTTTAGGAGTCCTCAGTGCAAAAATAATTAGTCATTTTGAACGAGGAACATGTCCAGTGGCTACAGTCTATCATAGTTTACTGTATATTAAAAGAGTATGTATAATGAATACAACATACACACAAACATTCAAATAAATGTGTGTTCTATATAAACTGTATGTGCATACGAAACATATATAACATATAATATAATGTGACACTGTTGCAATATATATTGTATATTTTAATTGCAATATAACAGTATAATGTATTGTATATTATACAATTACTACTTTATGATCACCATATGAACCACCTGACTACAGATCAGTGCTGACATATTGCTATATCACATGACACTGTTCACTCACTGCTCTGTTGATTCATTTAGAGCAGTTATCACAGATCCAGGTCCGTCATCCTCATATCTTTCTCATGATTCTCAAACCTCCTCTTCCCTCCTCATTATTTCCCACACCCCAGCCTCTTACACTGTATCATTGTGGCAGGTCAAAGGTCAGGCTCTTCTTCTTCTTTTCTTCCTCTCATTGTCCATCTGTCTCTATCTCTGACTCAGTTCTTTCCTCCTCCTCTTACAACACGCTACAGACTCTCTCTCCCTGACCCCGTCAGCTTCTCTGTTCTCATTATATCCTCCCTTCTTCACTTGTAACTCCTCCATTGTCAGACGCTTCCTCGTTCCTCACCTCCCCTACTTCTCTCCCTGGCCCAATCCCTTCTTCTGCTCTCTGTCCCTCCCCACAGCGGACATGGGTTTGTTTCGCTCCCTGAACTAAGAAACCAGCTTTCATCAAATCGCCTTCAGACTGCAGTGACTCTCCTGGCTGCTGCTGACTCATATTTGCAAAGCATTTTAAACTGTGTGTGAACTGTACCATGGAATTCGGGCCAGATCGCTTTTTCTTCTGAAAAAGATACAAATGGAAAGATACATTCTCAGCATGAGTCCTCAGCGGTTATGAGGACAAGAACAGCATGCATGTAGTTATCTTTATTAGTGAGATAGTGATAAATCTTTGTGACACATGAATCATGAATGATTAATGCACGATCCATGTTGGTGAAGATGCAAAAAACTAGAAGATGCAGGGCAAAATAACATTGGTAATTTTTTTAGAGACCCCCCCCCCCAAATAAACAAAACAAACAAATTGTGTCTTCATGGGAGCCGAGCTCCCCCTGGCTCCGCTGAAGTTCACACCTCGATTTTAAAGAACACATGAGCAGGACACATGAGGATGAACTCAACACACAGGTTTTAACATGTGTTCAGATGGATCCCTGACAAATCAAGATAGAGCATGTGCACAAACATGCATTTTTTAAACAGACAGAAACAGTTTAAGGGGGCTTAGCAATACAATACATGCAGAGTCCATCACACACACACACACACACACACACACGCGCACACACATGTAAACGACTGCATGCATCTTCCCAGCCATTGTTATGTTGCTGGTCAGTGTTTTGTTTATGACTCTGCTCAGTGGTCGACGGTGGGAATCTCACTCTCCACAAAACAAAAGACAAAGAAAGAAAGTCGCTGTTGTCATCTCTGTCCTCTGCGGTCATCCTTTGGTCATGTTATTTTCATTACTGGACTTTGGCCAGCTGGCTAGCCAGAGACTGCACTGCACACAGACAGTGGACACACACACACACACACACACACACACCAAAACACTGGACACATGCACAGAAACAAGAGGGAGCTCCCTGTCCAAAACAATAGACATAAATATAGCAGCCTCTGGGAAAAAGAATACAAATGCCGCGTCCATCCCTGAACTGAGGAGCAACGCCCAGTCCTGAGTTTCCTGTTCTCTGAACCTCATGCAGAGCAGTGCACACTCTGCTGCTCCCCACGACGTCAGACACAAGTCCACCACCTGTGCAGAGTTTACGCTCGATTTTAAAGTGATTGCTTCCTGGGAAACACGTAACTTCATTCCATAAATAAGGTTTTGTATAAATACAGAGCTGCAAATAATGACATTTTTGAAGTCATGTTTCTGATTCCATATATGTTAAATTATATGGTTATATTTTTAGAAACAACTTCTCTTGAAAGTGTCTTTGAGGTAAAACCAACACTTACCAACAAAATATCATTAATTAGTTTCAATAAACACAATAGCTCCCAGTTCAGACAGTTCAAACAGGCCAAAAGGCATGGGCAGGGCATTTCCTTGTAGCAAGTGATCTTGGGAAACACCGGGGTCTTCGGCCTCCGTATTCAACCCTGTTGCTGTTGTCTTCCTCGTCGTGCAGCTTCAAATTTGTTGAAATAAAGAACAGGATTAGCACATAAGCATGTGCAGTATTTAGCCGTAGCTGTTCTTACAGATGTTTGTTTGATCAGCAAACATCAAGCTGTTTTCATTCCCATGGTTAGATCAGTGATAACAGGTCCTCAGATCACAGCTCTGACTTTGTTTGGCCCTCCCCTTCCCTAGAAACAGATGCACATGCTGTGTGTGCATACAGTGCTCTCTGTCATTGCTTGTGACGTGTAAAGTTAAAACACACACGCACACACACACACACACACACACACACACACACACAGGCCGTCCCTGTGCCACAGTGTGACAGCTGTCTTGGGAAATCAGAGGAATAAGAAGCAGTCCCCCTGATGAAAAGCTGAAGTCTTGTGTGCATTAAAGAGGGAGCAGGGATGCAGTGGGAAGTGAGGGAAGGTGGGGAGGGGAAGGGGATTGAGTGGGCAGCAGGCCAGGCGGATCTGTGGGGGTGGCAATAGGCCCTGTGGGCTGTAACCTTTGCCTCAGCAGGTCACAGGTTCAAAGCCCAGGTGGATCTGAGGAACGCAGACATGTGCAGCCCCCCAGGTGAGCAGCCACAAGACAGACACATCCAACATCCACAGCAGCAGCAACGGAAAGGAGAGAGTGTGTTTATCTGGACGTGGTTCTGTTTACATGTCTCCGCTGAGCCATCTTCACAAACACCAATCAGGTTTCTGGCTCTTGTGACATTGTTGTGTCTCTTGTCTCACGCTCAACAGTTCAGCCAAGCTGCTGCCAGTGAAAGATATTTGTCTCACAAATGATGTCGATTTGACTTTGGATTCAGTGTTCCATCCCAGTTCAAGGACACATGGCTTTAATACAGTGCTGTAGCTGATATCCATCTGTAGCACATCAGAAAGTGCAGCTTCTCCATGTTGACTGTTGACACTCCCCTGAAAGCATGGGGCTCTCCACCACAAGCCCCTTGGTTACTTTAACAGACTTCAATATTAGAATATATTAAATAATATCCTGCAACAGCTGGACACTCAGAGTTTCCCTATTTTATCAAGATCACACGATTTACAGAAGTTTAAATGTCTGCGTTAGGGATGATAATGAGTAATCGAAGATTAATTAATTGGTTGTTATGTTTTTAATCCAACACGTTTTTACGGGACATTGCTCCATCCTTGGACACAAAGCCGACAGACTGGTGGAAAGTTAACTCAGGGAGATTCCCCGGACTGGCTAAGCTGGCACGCCAGTACCTTCGCTTGCCTACAGCATCAGCACCATCCGAGCGGGTGACTGTGCTCCTGTCTGACACCCGAACACGTCAACAGGCAGACAATCGAGACACTGTGAGTCTGAAGTATTTCTAAATGTTCTATTCTCTTGTTGCAGCGTTACATTTAGTAGTTTGTGCGTCTTTCTTATAAGACTGTATGTTGGCGGAGATTATTTTCATGAACGTGCTCTGTGTGAAGCCTGATATCTTTATGATGTCTAGGCCTCTGCAACTTGTGTTTCAAAGGCTTTACAGTGCTGAAGAATATGTAGAATTATAGAAATAAAGCTTCAATTGAAGGTGAAAAACAGTTATTTTCTAAAATAACGATTAATTGTTTAATTGATTGATTGATTGTTAATGTTAATGTTACCAATGATCGGTTAAAGAATGTGTTTACAACTTGCAACCCTAGTCTCTATATACTGTCACAAGATGTGGCCCACGTGTCCTTACTGAGCACTTTATCAGGAACACCTGTACACCTGCTTATTTATGCAATTATGTAATCAACCAATCATATGGCAGCAATGCAATATATGAAATAGATACAGCTGAGGAGCTTCAGTTAACATCAGAATGAGGGAAAAGTACGACTCAGTGATTTTGATCGTGACATGGTCGTTGGTCTGAGCGTTTCTCAAACTGCTGATCTCTTGGATTTTCACACTCAACAGTCTGTAGAGTTTACACTGTGATTGGAGCAACAACGAAAGCATCCAGTGAGCAGCAGCTCTGCGTTGATGACAGAGGTCAGAGGTCAGAGGAGAATGGACAGACTGGTTGGAGCTATTCACTTGAATGGGAAAGTGGCTTTGATCCGAGGAGGAGGCTGCAGGCAGCGTCGCTCGTGTCGCTGCAGCCAAACAGCGCTTGTTTATAAAAGTCAAATAAGGTGTTTTCACATTTTCTGGTCTCACACCATTATCATATGAATGACTCTATTTGCGAATGCATGAGCCATCAACAGCTGCATGTTCTTCACATAGTTCTACAAAATACATCCACTTTCATATGTGGATACATATAAATGTTAAAGGAGAGTGTTGATGGTTTTAGATAGAAGTTTTTTTTTATATTCTAGAACAAATACTCACATTGTTCTGAGTTTTCAAAGTGATTTGGTGAAATCTCTGTAGCCGGCAGGATTGCCTACTGCGGAGTGTTAACAGTGGATCAAAGCAATGTATTAACCCAACTGACACTGCAGTTCTCCTCCGCTCCGTGGATCCTTTACCAACGTTTAGCTCAACTGTTTGGTTGTAACTTTAACTTTACTTTTTTGGTTCAGTTTCACCACTCTCATCGATCACTCAATTTTCAGAGTAAAAGCTCTCACTGCACCAAACACATAAACAAATGTAGCTACTGGCTGCAGAGCAGAGTGAAGCTTTTAGCAGAGACTTGCTTCCCTCCTGTTGTTTTCTCATCGTTTTTTTAAACAATCTTTGAGGTGGGTGGTTCATTCAGTTTTCATAGTACCAGCACACTGTGAGGTTCTGGTGAACATCCCACAGGCAGAATAGTGAGCGTTAAATCACAGGGCACCTTCACTGAAACAGTTCAAACTACCATTAATTAATATGTAGATTATTCAAGAAAATGAATTATGCTTTTCTTTTCATTTGATAAGTGTCAAGATTACAGTAACTATTATTCCCTTGCGCTTTTTAAACTTTACAAGAAGTTCTTACACAGAAGATCCTATGACAGCCTGCCCTGCACCAACAGAAACAGAACCAGTCTGAACCTGCTTTGCTGGCAGTGCACTTTCTTTGTTGGGGTCTACTTAAGACATTTAAGTTGTAGCCAAGTTGTTGGAGATAACTCTGCAGACAGAAAATACAGGCTGGTCAGGCACACAGCAGATGCAGCAGAGATTACAGTTAAATGTGTCCAGAGCTTTTGTTAAAAGCAAAGTCATTCCACCTGAATGAATCTCCAGAAAGTAAACGTGTGTGATGTGATGCAGTTTGGAAAAGTTGTTCTGATAATTGCAATTGGCGAGATAACATCAGTGGTCACTATGATGAGCGCATTGGCATGTTAGCGACATTAGCATAGCTCTCAGTGGCCCTTTTCAGACCTGGAGAGAGAGAGAGAGAGAGAGAGAGAGAGAGAGAGAGGGGTGGAGGGGTTGAGTGAATCATTGCTCTACAGCTCTACACTAAAATCAGGTTTTATCCATTTGAAATAGTAAAATATTTTCAGTTCATCATAAACAGTGTTGGGATTAATCAGACTGTGGCAGAGGAAGTCAGTAGAGTGGGCAGTTCTTCAATGTGGCCCAGGACACATCTGTGTTCACACTGCTATAAGAATGAGGCCACATGTGGTCCAGACCACCTCTGAACGTGGTCTGAGCGATCCGATCAAAATGCGTCCTCAATGAGTCTTGGGTGCGTTCACAACTGAATTTAGAGCTGAGCACTTGTGATCAGATATTAATACCAGGTCTCAACAGGGCCTGTATCACATATTAACAACAATTACTTCATGTGTTTGTAACCACAAATGATTGACTGATATATGATGGTGATAATGTAGATTTAATGTAATAGACCCAAAAACTAGAGCTGATAAACGGGTGAACTCTTTTTCATATCGACTTTACTTATTGTTTAGTGTCAGAGTTACTGTTTACTTTGGAGAAGTTTTCTGAACTTACAAAAGAAGCTTTGAGTTTTATGTGAGTAACAGTTGTTGCAGTGCAGATCACGTCACAGGAGAAAAACTAATCAGAAGTGGAACATTGATTCTTGCAGCTGCACTGTGAACGCAGCCAAAGGCGTCATTTAACTCAACATCATGTCAGTTTTTCCGAGTCTATTTTTGATCCTGTTTACCACCGGTTATTGTGTGATCTTTGTGCTTATTTACATGTATAAAAAAGTACGTGGCGGCGTGTGTGTGTGTGTACCTTTGCCAAGACAGTTACTGGTGTGAATGAACCTGAGGAGACACAACTCGGGCATGTTCGACTGTGTGTGTCTGTGTCTCAGTCAGAGGAAGATCATTGTGCTCTAAAATAGTCCCTTTGTTGCGGGAGGAGGAAGTGATATTGTAGTGGAGGGGGCTGAGAAAAGAGTGAGGTCATGAGGAGGAGAAATGACCTTGGAGACTATCACACACAAAGGTTCCCACTGGCCCACACACAGCAGGACACACACACACACACACACACACACACACACACACACACGCACACACATGCAGGTCATATCTAGAGATGTCCAGGTTACACATAGTAGCACTGACCATGAGAAAATCACACACATACACACACACACACATGCACACACACACCCATACACACACACACACACACACACGCACGCACACACACATGCAGGTCATATCAGGAGATGTCCAGGTTACACATAGTAGCACTGACCATGAGAAAATCACACTCAAACACACACACACACACTCACATGCACACACACGCACGCACACGCACGCACACACACACACACGAACACACACACACGCACACACACACACACACACACACACGAACACACACACACACACACACACGCACACACACACACACACACACACACACACACACGCACGCACACACACATGCAGGTCATATCAGGAGATGTCCAGGTTACACATAGTAGCACTGACCATGAGAAAATCACACTCACACACACACACACACACTCACATGCACACACACACACACACACACACACACACACACACACACACAACACACACACACACAAATTCAGGTTTCCGGTGACCTCCAGCAGCTGTCACTGAGTCTTGCTTCACTACCTGCAGGGACGGCAGCAAACTGCTTCGCTGTGTTTTAGTGAAAGTGTCTGACTTGCATTAGAGTAAACTAAGAGCCTGTTTGTAGTTCTCTGTTGTTCAGATGGTAAACAGCTGACTTTAATGCCTAACACTACTTGATACTTAAAAATGCATTACTGTAATGTGTCACCAACTTCCCTCATGTTTCCCACTTGGTGTTGATGTAAAGTCTTTACAAGTAAAATGTAGTTCAAATGTAAAATGTAGTTGAGCCAAAGACACCTGAGCTGTGTCTCAGTTCACGTACCATCACACTCACACCTGCTGTCCTGAGAGCATAAGCACATTCACATTGACAAGTACAGCAGAGCAACATACAGTGAGTAAAGTATGTAAAGTTTATTTCTAGAGCACTTTTCACACTTTACAGATACAAAAAACAAAATCAGTTAAGATCAGTGCGACAACAGAAAACACACAACACAGTGATACAACAAAACCCATGAGAAGGCTCTTCACTGGGCCAGTCCAGAGCTCTGCAGAGCTACAAGCAGTCAAATCACACAGGGATACTTTACCTGAAAGCCTGTGTAAACAGGTAAGTGTGTAAGTGCTTGTGCATGTGCACTAAAAGTCCACTCATGATGGACACTTCTCACCCTCGCCATCTTGGGTCCGTAACACAAGGGGGAGGGACCAATGTATTTTCAAACAGCGGCTGAGGAAGGAGGACACACTAGCTGTGTTTCCAGGTACGCACGATTATTACTTGACATGACATTATTCACAGCACTTTGAGAAGATAACATGAACGAAAATACAAATTGCGTCCCGGTTCCTGGGGAAAGTTCCTGCAGCGGAAACGCAGCTATTGACAACACCAACGGCGGCCTAATCTCCAGGTGCACGGCACAGGGGGCACAAAGAGGAAAGTGGGGGGACCTGATGGCTGCGTGGTTAGATTGTACATTACATGGGAAGAAATGCCCTTCACAATAAGCGTCCGGTTTGACCCACGACTCTTTGCTACATGTCATTCCCCTGCTCTCTATCCCCACATTTCCCATCTGTCTTCACTGGCCGACACAGTGTAGTATCAAATATACCACATGTTGCGATCGTCATTTGCGGTGAGGGCACAACAGCAGTGTTTGATTTGGGACTATTTGGAAGACTATCCCGTCGGACTGCGCCAGTCAGTGACAGTTTACTACATGTGAGTGTACTGTGTACACAGTTTACTACATGTGAGTGTACTGTGTACACAGTTTACTACATGTGAGTGTACACAGTACTACACTGCTTTCCAATGCCGCCTCAGTTCAGTACATCTGACGTATGATACCAACCAAAAGAACATGAATGTTCCAACAAGCTTCAGTCTCTACAACTTCAAAGTGCTTCCTAAAAACATGTTCTGTCTTTCAAAAAGATTCTGCATTTGTTCTCTTCAGTACGCTTGAAATGCATCTAAGCCTTTCAGTTTTAGTGACATTAAACCTCTTCTTAAGATATGAAATAGTAAAAGTTTGGATTGTTCTGTGGAGAAAGATGCGGGTGGAATAAAAAGGATCTCCATGAGATGATTTGAATAATTAAATAGCTCATGGAAAGCCAAGCAAAGTGGTACTTTGCTTCTTAGCATTTCCATTCGTTTCTCAGTTTCACCTGTGAGTAGAAACTCATCCTGAAACCAGAAGAACTTCTTAATTTAAGTCCCCAAAACAACGAGACTCCAAAGCTGCAAACTTCAGTCTGTCATGTTATCCTGAAAGTCAATTACACAATTATCTGCACAGTTACGAATCACACCTGGAGTCACGGTATCATGGCTGAACACACTTGCGAGCATCAGTGGATGTGTAATGAGAGAGCGTGCACGTGTGTGTGAGATGGGGAGGAAGGACAAGGGTATATCTGTGGCCCTGTCACCTTTGTCTTATCGACACCACCCCCCTGCCATGTTACCAGATTTGGAGAGCGGCCCCCTGCTGTGATGTCACCATCTGTGACGCATTTACCTGTCAGCGCAAATACACACACACACACACACACACAGAGCTGAGGGGACGTCTGTGCATTAATTACAGAATTAAAGTATCAGAAAATCCAGGAGGAAGAAATTTAATCTGAGATTTAACTGAAAGTTTTCCTGGTTCTTCTTCTGAAATGTCTTTGATCACGTCTCTGTTGCTTGGTAACAAAAAGCAACTAAATCAGCTCATGCTGTTAAAAAACAATAACATCACTCACAGTCACACTTACACAAGAGCTCACACACATACAGGTTGTAATTAGTGACGTAGACGTGATGATGAGGGGGAAGATTCACACTGAGCTGCTCTGACAGCTTCATCAGTTCCACTGTGGTGAGGACAGATGGCTCAACCGTCTCACCAGACTCACTGTGAACACACACACACACACACACACACACACACACACACACACACATGCAACACGGTGCTTGGCGAGAGGACAGAAGACACAGGTATCAGTAATAGTTTGCTATACATCACGATCATACAACTTAAACACTCTTTACAGCAGCTGTAAACAAGACACACACTGTACATTCTGTCTGTGAAAGGTGAGCTGCACCGTCCCATCACACCTGAACTGTTGTAACCGAGCAACCAGGCTTGAGTAAAGCCTGTAGAGAGACCACGTTCTCCAGAGTGAAGATTTTCACTGCCTCAAGAATGAACTCAAACCCAGACCATTCAACCACAGGTCAACTCTACAGATGACCTCACCTGCTCCACCAACACCACCAACACCATGGCTCTCACCAAGAAAGCCCATCATCGCCTCCACTTCCTGTGGAGAATGGGGAAAATGACCCCACCCCCCACCCACCGACCCACCCATAATGGCAGCTTTCTGCAGAGGAACCATCGAGACACTTCCGTTGTGTTGTGAGTGTTTGCAGCTCAAGTGTTGTCAAATTGTGAAAGATGTTTTCTGAAGTTGTTTGTGTTTTGTCTGTTTGCATGTTTTTCTTAAGTTACATTATTTTGAGCTCTGGGCCACCGTAGATAGGACCCAGCGGAGCGTCTCCTGGAATGGCGGGGGTTAGGTTGGTTAAGTTTAGGCACAAAAACAACCTGGTTAGGTTTTGGGGAAATATGACGCTTTGGGTCACAATAAGTCCTTTAAGGTTGCAGGAGCCATGTTGCTGCAGTAATAAACACAATTAGGAAACACACAGTGGTCCGCCATGTCATCAGTCCTGAGTGTTCTCAACCCATTCATCCCTCCATCCCCTCCTCCCAACACAGACTTTCTTGCTTTTCATACAACGACACCTGACTTCCTCCTTGACTCCTGTCTTTATTACAGTGAATCGAGACTCTCAGCTGCTGACGAGCTTTAGGGTTGTTCTGTGGAGGAGAAACATAACAGACACAGATTGGTGAGTATTAACTTTCTGCAGAGCATATCATTTTAATTAACTTGTCACAGCTTCCACCTTCATTTTATTCTAAACCAGTGAAATACAGTGTGTTACAAACAGTCAGTGTATAATAGACTTTAAGTCCGCATGTTCCACTTCAGTTATCCTACTAATGTGGCTGTTTACTGTTTGGAACATTCATATGATTCTTTCATTAAGGATACACACACACACACACACACACACACACACACACACCTTATTATCTTTTCTCCAGCAGCTACAGTTTTTAAATGTGAGTGAACAAGGCAAACAAGTTACTGTTCAATGAATCTGAGATAGTGGGGGAGACATGAGAAGAGCATGTTAATAACACTGTGGAGTCCTGTGCTCATGTGGTTATGGCTTACCTAAAGATCTACAAAACTGCTGGTGTGTTAATGAATTAAATCCTTGCAGACACTTCCTGTTCCTCCCTCTGTGAAAGTCAATTCCAGACACTTCCACCCTGAGTGTCTTCTCTGTGTCCATGCATCGCTGTCACTCCTGCCCCGTTCAGTCCTGTTCAGACCTGTATTAACATCTGTCTCAGGTGATCTGATCACAGGTGGACAGCTCTAAGTTCAGCTGTAAACACACCCGAGGTGCATTGAGGACACATTTAAGATCTGGTCACTCAGAGGTGGTCTGGACCATATGTGTCCACATTCTTTTACCAGTGTGAACGTGAATGTGTCCACACTGGCTACGTCCACACTACTACATTTTCATTTTAAAACACATGTCTTTTGCTACGTAGTCTGGATGGACAGAAACTGAGACCTTTGGAAACGATGACACAGACACCCACGGTCTCTCCTGATTGGCTCGCATCAGCCTCGACTACCTGTGGTGAATACAACATGATAATGAATTAATATTTTAATGCTACAAAAGTCTTTGCTGTTCCTTGTTTGTAGTATTTTGTGTGACTAATCAACCGCAGAGGAGACGATCTGCTTCCTGTTTACACTGGTTCACACATGCCCACTGAATGTGAATGGTCAGGTATGTGTGTGTTTTCAGGTGTGGTAGTCTGGACAGAGATCATGTGGATGCAGACATTGAAGGACGCCTACTCCACTGACGTCTTCTGCCACAGTCTGATTAGTCCCAACACAGCTTCATTATGAGCCGAAAATATTTTACTATTTCAAATGGATAAAACTTGATTTCACTGTAGAGCTGTGAGCAGAGCAATGATTATCTCACACTCACACTGTTTATTTGCATATAAAGCAGGAAGTGAGATCAGATCACAAGTGGTCACTGGAGACGCATTTTAAAGCAGGTGTGAACTGTTAAACTTAAAACTGACCACTAATGATCGGATCACTGAAGACACATGTTGATGCAGGTCTGAACCTCAGGCTCAGTTTTACATCAGACCCAATTTACCATTCAAAGACTGGAGACATTTGTCCCCATGTGGACTCTACAGAACTTACAATGTGATATCTTAGAAGTTCCTGCTGCTCAGGCTATAATCCTGTTCCCCCTTTAAGTTGTTACCGGCACTCTCCCTGTCCTCCTCCACAGAGCTGATGCTGATGACTTAATTGTTTTCTTACTGGTTTCAAACTGCCCTTGGGAACCCACCGTGTCTCCCATTAGCCTGAGAGCATGACACAGCAGTGTGTGTGTGTGTGTGTGAATGTCTGCCAGTAAATGTCTCCATGTGTGTTTTTGAGTGTGTGTATTTTTTCAGTGAGTTGGGTGTGTGTGACAGGCGTGCTTAAGCCCACTTTGTAGCGATGTGTGGGAAGCCAGCCGAGAGGACTTCCTCCCTGTTTTCTCAGCACCAGTGATTACCAGCTGCGGAAATGCTAATGGCTGTTTTGATAGCCACGGACAGGGGCTGAAGCATTTGTTTTACTATGTAATCCATGTCTAGCCTGCACAGCCCCAAGCCTGGCGCTTTTAAATTAGAAGGGGACTCGGCAAAAGGTACATTCACCAGAACTCCCCCGTTCCTTTCTAAGCACTGAGTGATTTGAATGAGGAAACCTAAATTGCAGCTTCAGCTTCACATTGTTGACTTGATTTATGTTTGAGGCCATATTGTTATAAAACACTCAAGGAGGAGTGAAGCTTACTCGTCTGTTTTTGCCATCACTGATAAATGAGCTGCATTATGTTGAGGACTTTAAGTGGAAAACATGCTGTGTGTGTCCATGTGCTGCTTCAGGGGACTCATCACCACGCTGATGTGAATTTCCTTTAGAGGCCAATGGTGCTAAGTTGAGTTTAGTGACACAACAAAATGTGGGGACTTTTAGTGTTTGTTTTCTGCAAAAAGACAGACTGTCTGCTTTTTAATTATGCAAGAAGAATGATCCAGAGTCTGTGACTAGTGGCTCATGTTCAGAAAGCTGCACAGGCCACCATTAAAAAGCTGTTTGTTTGGGAACGTCTAACAGTTCGCTGGTAAGATTTAAATAGTGTGATACCGTTGGCTGTGGTGGTTGCCAGCAGCAACATACAGCGTAACTCTCTTTGCAAACATTAATTAGCAAGCATGTATGTGTTCAACCCTGCACTTCCTCCAAAATGGGAGTGGTGTGTGCACATAACGTCTACCTCACTGATCAATGTGTATTTATTTAAGAACGATCTGTTGAATGATCTGTTTTGTCTCATCATTTTCTAAACAGGGTCAAAAAGTTTCTGTCGCCTCCATCAAATCATTTCTGATCACTTCATTAGAAATCAACTTCTCTCCTGCTGTAACGTCTTTTAGAGCACAGACACTGTGAACACACCTGTCACCTGTCCAGGTGCTGTTAAACCAGAGACACTGTGAACACACCTGTCACTTGTCCAGGTGCTGCTAAACCAGAGACACTGCGGGGATGAAGCAGATTGAAGCGTCTCACACAGAGACTCTGATGGAGATCTCGGAGCACAAACCCAGGGAAGAGACGAGACGGATCAGTTTTACCAGTCTGCACGGCGACTAACAGCTCACTCTTCCTCCACTGTGTGTGTGTGTGTGCTCTGTAAGTGCATGTGATGACGTCGCTCCTTGCAGTTGTGTGTGTCCTCAGTCTGAACAGAAAGTCAAACTCAACCGGCAGTGGAAAAGGAAGGAAGCTCTACCCGTGTTTCAAAACCCCACTCAAAGCACGTGGTGATGAAGCCTTTCCCTCAGTGCTCTCATGGCTCTGAACTAACTGTGCTCAGTGGGGGGGGTTCATTCGTGATGAGATGATAGCTGCTTGAAAAATAATAATAGCTAATGATCTATTTTTATTACTTCTTAGAAATCTAGTATATATGTAAATAGCTCTTTTATGAAGTCACAGACATGAAATTAGAATGCAATTGAATCCAATGAATTTTAAAGGAAGCGTTGGCTACGTTCCTTTGAACATATTTAGCAAAATGGCATCAGGGGGTTAATTTTACTTTGAGTTTGAAATAATTCAAGTACCATTGAGTGTTTGAAAGAATTTTCATGAAGGTGAAGTTGCTTTGTAAAGTTGTGCTGTCCGTGGAAACAAATATAAGAACAAAACCCTGGTTGAAAAATGGCAGAATTTCCCTTCATTTTTCTGTGACAAAGGGGCAAATCACTATGGATACCTGATATTATCCAAAGTTCACTGAAGCTCAAAAAAACACAAATTGAAATGGAAGGTTTATGTTGTAAATGCATGGTATTTAACTCTACAGCCACTTGAAGTGCTTGCACGGGACTCATTCCCATCTTTACCAATGACCCCATATGGCATGAACATAAGCCCCCAATCTAATGACTTGCTCATTTATTGTGCCTTGTTCACACTGCATTCCTCTGATCTTATGTCAGCTGATGCAAAGACAGATCAAGCTATGACTTTTGGTCTTTGTGTATGAGAATCCGTTCCATTAAAAGCCCGTATTGCACCATAAGGGAGTGATTTGGTCATTAAGTGAAGGCTGTTAGACGACTCAGTAATGGGCTGTAGCTGGGGGCCATGGTGTGTGGAGTCCCACGCTCTGGCAGGGTATTGGTAGAGATACGTCAGCCTGTGCGCTGAAAGGTCACAGCATTAACGGTGCTCGGTGATGAGTGACATAATGGAGTTAATGTGGCGTTCAGAGTACATAACTCTAGCAAAGTAAACATACATGCTTGCACATATGTGTCTGTGTGTGGGTGTGTGACAGGCAAAAACAAAAGGGAAAGGGAGTGAACAAAAGCAAGAGAGTGATTAAAACAAAACAACTTTACTTTCAAGTGAGTTCCTTGACCAACACGTTCACATTGTTTCTATAATTAATCTATAATTAGATGTTTTAACATTTACTTATTTTGTTTTATGTTCACCCAGCCTCGGGTTGCATGCTGTTATGTGTTAACAACAACATATATTTCTTTGATTCCAGTGAGAACTGTGCACAGTGAGGCCTGTGAACTGTCCACAGGAGCGTGCACATTCACTGTGTCAATCCTTTTATCAATTTATAAAATAGTTGTGCAGGAGATTGGACAACATATTTACATTCATTGTAGTAACCTGGTCTTTTTACAATCTGCATTGACAAGCAGCAGATCCGAATCAGATTATTTTCCTTACCACAATTTACCAGGATTTTGGAACCATGGCTCTTTTTCTTTATCTGGCACATGATGATTAAAATCACCTGTGACCCAAACATCCTTCATAAGAGTATGAGGCAGAAGATACGGGATAGAAACTGTACCACTATCATAACTACTGAACAGTAAGAGATTAATGTGTGTGCGTGTGCGTGTGTGTGTGTGTGCATGTGCGTGTGTGTGTGTGTATGGAATCTGAGATGCATAATCCTCAACTCTAGGAACTGAAAATGGTCATTGTGAGACAAAAATATAAACACACAATACAAAACAACAGCATTTCATTATTATAGCCGAGGGGATGAAATACCAAGAGAAATTTAACTAACTAAGGGAAGTCTGAAAAAAAAAAAACAGAAAGGCTAGCCCAAAAACTAGACTTCCCCTCTAAACTCCTAATGCGTTTTATAATTCCACTCCCCGGATGTTAACGACAAGATAAAGACGAATCCCAGCAACAGTAGAGAACCTGGCATCCAGTAAATCCAGCGTCTAGTAAGCAGGTTTTTCAGTGCAGTGGAAAAAAAATCCTTTAACTCAATTGTTTTGTGGGAAACACAATAAGGCTACATCCTACTACATTTTCATTTTGCCTCCGGTCCACACTACTCCAGAGTTTTCAAGCATCGCAAACAGAGACTTCTGGACACTGTTTAGTTTGAAAACTCTGAGGTTGAGTTTTATTTTTTAAACTCTGGGGTTGTGTTTTATTTTGAAAACTCTGGGGTTGTGTTTTATTTTGAAAACTCTGGGGTTGTGTTTTATTTTTTAAATTCTGGGGTTGTGTTTTATTTTGAAAACTCTGGGGTTGTGTTTTATTTTTTAAATTCTGAGGTTGTGTTTTATTTTGAAAACTCTGGGGTTGTGTTGTAGTCTGGATTTTGGATGGAGCTTTGGAAACAATGAGGTTGACACCCACGGTCTCTCCTGATAGGTTCTTCTCTGCCATCATCCTTCGCTGATTCACCATGCTTCTATCACATGATTATTTTCTGTAAGAAAACAAACGGCAGCGGCTTCAACTACCAGTGGTGAAAGCAACATGAATAACGAATTATAAGCATTACTGACTTTTCTGCAACTAAGAAACCCACTGTAGAGAGGACAGACATCGTCAGACATCATTTTTGTTTTAAAACAAAAACCTTCCAGTGTGGACGTAGCCTCAATCTCAGAGAGCTGTCTTACCTTCAGCAGATAAAGTGGCAGTAAGCTACATGACTGGAGGTAAAGGATTTGGCCAAACTGTTCACAAGCAAGAAAGATGCTGATAAGTTGTTCTCCTGTATCATGACTTGGACACCGGCATTGAACTCATCTAAAGAGTCCATCCGGTCTTTGGATGCTTCTCTGCTTTGAACTAGTTGTTGATATATTTATATGTTGAGAACACTTTTCAGAGCATGCATGTACTTCAGTGAACAGCTGATCATTGTTGATGTCATTACATCAACATAATGGTTCTCTTCACAGTCCCAGTGGCTCATCAGTGACAAGTTTCATTACCATTTAAAAGCACCTTCTCTCACACAGCTGTGTCAAGAAGTGAGGGGGGACTTCCTCACTCACAGCCTGTGCATATGTGCCCATGTGTATGTGTGGTAGACCTCCACCCCCCCCCCCCACCCCCCACCCACTTGAGCCCCACGTCTGGTTCCATTCAGGTGCAAATAGAGGCCATGGCATGTAGCAAATTTACAGCCTAGCTTTACAGCCTTTAGTGGTTTTGGCTTCTTTCTCCTTTCTAGAGGCCGTGAGCAGCGACTCCAATGTGCCCCGTCAGCAACACATGCCGATGACGCACACACATCAAATACACCCACACATAATATTGCACAGGCTCCTCATCCAACTGTTGGACATTTTTTACAGTCACATTCAGTCAAACAGGCCATTTGATGTGGATGTGATACCCTGTCAGTCACATCACACAGCACCGAGAAGGTGAAGAAAAAGTTTGGGTGTATCCAAGAACAGTCAGACACACACTCAAAGCCTGGACGGTGCAAAGAGAATGGAACAAACAGACTTTAATTGGTGACTTCACGACACTCTTATTCCAGCCCACATTCTGCCAAAACACAGGGCGGGACAGTGATATCATTACTGCAAAGTAGCCACGAGCTGTGCCTGACGCCTTTATTTGCATTTGTGCGACATCTATATTTTCAGCATTGTAGACAGTATGTCAGAGCAGGAAGTCAGAGGCGGCTTTTGAAATGTTTTTAACATCTGCGAGCGCTTTCTGTAGCTCCACCTCTCTGTGTGGAGCTGCATGTTCTCCCTGTGTTTGTGGGTTTTTTTCCCAGGTGCTTTCGTAAAGTCACGCATGTAAAGTTTTAGGAATACTCCTGCCACAATCTGCCACTGAGCTTGGACATGATCTTGGTCTCCAGGGTGCTGCAGGGTTAGCCACGATGGGTCAAGTGCAGTGGATGAATTTCCCTACAGGGATTAAATAAATAAACTTTAACCTCATCTATAACTGACACATTCACATTTGATGGGCAATGACAGATAAGCCCTCATGACATTGTGTGTAATATTAATACTTGGCAAGTGCGTGGGACATACTGAGAGCAAACTGTGCAAATGCTCACAACCTCTCTACAATAGACAATGCAGAGCTGTGAGTCACTATGAAGAGTCACATTAGTCAATGAGTTATTTTTGCACTACATCCCCGAATATCTGTGACTGAGTGACTGAGTTGAGTCATGAACTTACACTATTGGTCGTGCTGAGTGTTGGACTTTTCTCATTGGTCATAGCTTTTTCAAAAGGACTTGGCACCAGCATTTTCTAATACGTCAGCAGATGGAATTCACAGAGGATCATCAACAGGTTTCATTTTCAGACCCGTTGAGCTACATTTTCTCTATAAAACACTTATAGCGACTAATCTAGCAACTAGCAACTAACAACCTAGCGACAATCTAGATAAAACTTTTAGTTACTCTCCATAGAAGAGTCACACAGACCACATATGGTCCAGAAATATACTTGGTTTTGACCTGGTCTTGTTACATTAGTCACAGCTGAAAAAAATGTGCTCAGGTATCGCAACCCAACCTCTAGTGGTTTTTTTGTTTTGGTATTTATGTCATTGTGGGTATAAAGGGGTTAGAGTTGTTTCAGGGCTCCAGGTTTAGGAAGTCAAAGTCACACATTCAGTCACCAAGCTGACAATTCTGTTGCATGTGCTGCATATGGAGTTATAAATATTAAAGTTGGAAGAAACCTGATAAAACACTCAATTTCAAATTCTGGGCCAATCAATGGATCTGTGATCAGCCCGCTGTCATAGAAGGGGGGTTAATATGCAAATTGGGACAATGATGCACATTTACCTATAGTCTCATTCCAAAAGGTATTCATAGTGTTGTCATTGTTTGTACACACAAAGACTGGTGGAAAGTTTAGAGAAACAGCAGGGCTGACATGAGCCACTGACCTACACACATGTTCATCTCAGAATGTTTTTATGACGTTTGCTAGACTGTTAGACTGTCCATTATTTGTTTACTGAATTCACTGCTTGATGTCCATCAACATGGCTGAAGATTTGAGAAATTAATATGAGCCTATGAATATGAGGAGCAGTGTTTTTTCACTCTTTTTGTTATCTAAGGCACACACTACACACAGCTACACACAGCTACACTACACACAGCTACACACACACAGCTACACACAGCTACACACACACAGCTACACACAGCTACACATACACAGCTGCACATACACAGCTACACACAGCTACACATACAGCTACATACAGCTACACACACACAGCTACACACAGCTACACATACACAGCTACACTACACACAGCTACACACACACAGCTACACACAGCTACACACACACAGCTACACATACACAGCTACACACAGCTACACACACACAGCTACACACAGCTACACACAGCTACACACACACACAGCTACACACAGCTACACACAGCTGCACATACACAGCTACACACAGCTACACATACAGCTACATACAGCTACACACAGCTACACACACACACAGCTATACACAGCTACACACAGCTGCACATACACAGCTACACACAGCTACACATACAGCTACATACAGCTACACACACACCTACACACAGCTACACACAGCTGCACATACACAGCTACACACAGCTACACATACAGCTACATACAGCTACACACACACCTACACACAGCTACACATACAGCTACACACACACACCTACACACAGCTACACATACACCTACACACAGCTACACACACACAGCTACACACAGCTACACACACAGCTACACACAGCTACATATAGCTACACATACAGCTACACACATCTACACACACAGTTACACACAGCTACACACACACAGCTACATACAGCTACACACACACAGCTACACACAGCTACACATACAGCTACACACATCTACACACACAGCTACACATACACCTACACACAGCTACACACACTTACACACAGCTACACAGCTACACATACAGCTACACACACCTACACACAGCTACACACACACCTACACACACCTACACACACCTACACACACCTACACACACCTACACACAGCTACACATACAGCTACACACAGCTACACACACACCTACACACAGCTACACACACACCTACACACAGCTACACACACCTACACACAGCTACACACAGCTACACACACACCTACACACAGCTACACACACCTACACACAGCTACACACACACCTACACACAGCTACACATACAGCTACACACACAGCTACACACAGCTACACACACCTACACACACCTACACACAGCTACACACACACACCTACACACACCCACACACAGCTACACACACCTACACACAGCTACACACACACCTACACATACCTACACACACACCTACACACAGCTACACACACCTACACACAGCTACACACAGCTACACACAGCAACACACACACCTACACATAGCTACACACACAGCTACACACAGCTACACACAGTTACACACAGCTACACACACACAGCTACATACAGCTACACACACACAGCTACACACAGCTACACATACAGCTACACACATCTACACACAGCTACACACACACAGCTACATACAGCTACACACACACAGCTACACACAGCTACACATACAGCTACACACATCTACACACACAGCTACACATACACAGCTACACACAGCTACACACACTACACACAGCTACACAGCTACACATACAGCTACACACACCTACACACAGCTACACATACAGCTACACACATCTACACACACAGCTACACATACACCTACACACAGCTACACACACTTACACACAGCTAAACAGCTACACATACACCTACACACAGCTACACACACCTACACACAGCTACACACACACCTACACACACCTACACACACACTACACACAGCTACACACACACCTACACACAGCTACACATACAGCTACACACACACTACACACAGCTACACACACCTACACACACCTACACACAGCTACACACACACACCTACACACACCTACACACACACACCTACACACAGCTACACACACACTACACACAGCTACACACACACCTACACACACCTACACACACACCTACACACAGCTACACACAGCTACACACAGCTACACACAGCTACACACACACCTACACACAGCTACACACACACCTACACACAGCTACACACAGCTACACACACCTACACACACCTACACACAGCTACACACAGCTACACACAGCTACACACACAGCTACACACACCTACACACAGCTACACACAGCTACACACAGCTACACACACACCTACACACAGCTACACACACCTACACACACAGCTACACACACCTACACACACCTACACACAGCTACACACACACCTACACACACCTACACGTACAGCTACACACAGCTACACACACCTACACACACCTACACACAGCTACACACACACACCTACACACAGCTACACACAGCACACACACACACACACCTACACACAGCTACACACACACTACACACAGCTACACACAGCTACACACACACCTACACACAGCTACACACACACCTACACACAGCTACACACAGCTACACACACCTACACACAGCTACACACACCTACACACAGCTACACACACACCTACACACACTACACACACACACACACAGCTACACACACCTACACACACCTACACACACAGCTACACACACCTACACACAGCTACACACAGCTACACACAGCTACACACACACCTACACACACCTACACACAGCTACACACACCTACACACACCTACACACACCTACACGTACAGCTACACACAGCTACACACACCTACACACAGCTACACACAGCTACACACACACCTACACACAGCTACACACAGCTACACACACACCTACACACAGCTACACACACACCTACACACAGCTACACACAGCTACACACACACCTACACACAGCTACACACACACCTACACACAGCTACACACAGCTACACACACAGCTACACACACAGCTACACACAGCTACACACACAGCTACACACAGCTACACACACACCTACACACAGCTACACACACCTACACACACAGCTACACACACTACACACACACAGCTACACACAGCTACACACAGCTACACACACACCTACACACACCTATACACAGCTACACACACCTACACACACCTACACACAGCTACACGTACAGCTACACACACAGCTACACACACCTACACACACCTACACACAGCTACACACACACCTACACACAGCTACACACAGCTACACACACACCTACACACAGCTACACACACACCTACACACAGCTACACACAGCTACACACACACCTACACACAGCTACACACACACCTACACACAGCTACACACACACCTACACACAGCTACACACAGCTACACACACACCTACACACAGCTACACACAGCTACACACACAGCTACACACAGCTACACACACCTACACACAGCTACACACACACCTACACACACCTACACACAGCTACACACAGCTACACACATCTACACACACCTACACACACAGCTACACACACCTACACACAGCTACACACAGCTACACACAGCTACACACACACCTACACACACCTACACACAGCTACACACACCTACACACACCTACACACAGCTACACGTACAGCTACACACAGCTACACACACCTACACACAGCTACACACAGCTACACACACACCTACACACAGCTACACACAGCTACACACACACCTACACACAGCTACACACACACCTACACACAGCTACACACAGCTACACACACACCTACACACAGCTACACACACACCTACACACAGCTACACACAGCTACACACACAGCTACACACACAGCTACACACAGCTACACACACAGCTACACACAGCTACACACACACCTACACACAGCTACACACAGCTACACACACAGCTACACACACCTACACACACCTACACACAGCTACACACAGCTACACACAGCTACACACATCTACACACACCTACACACACAGCTACACACACCTACACACAGCTACACACAGCTACACACACAGCTACACACACACCTACACACACCTACACACAGCTACACACACCTACACACACCTACACACAGCTACACGTACAGCTACACACAGCTACACACACCTACACACAGCTACACACAGCTACACACACACCTACACACAGCTACACACAGCTACACACACACCTACACACAGCTACACACACACCTACACACAGCTACACACAGCTACACACACACCTACACACAGCTACACACACACCTACACACAGCTACACACAGCTACACACACAGCTACACACACAGCTACACACAGCTACACACACAGCTACACACAGCTACACACACACCTACACACAGCTACACACAGCTACACACACAGCTACACACACCTACACACAGCTACACACAGCTACACACACACCTACACACAGCTACACACAGCTACACACACAGCTACACACACACCTACACACAGCTACACGCACACCTACACACAGCTACACACACACCTACACACACCTACACACAGCTACACACACACCTACACACAGCTACACACACACCTACACACACCTACACACAGCTACACACACACCTACACACAGCTACATGTACAGCTACACTCCCACTTCCCTTTTAGCTTTGTTTTGTTTTTCATCAACACCTGGTAAAATATCTGGGTCTTTAGCTGATATCCACAGTGTTCAGCAGATAGTTGCTAACTTTGTGTGTCTGCTGGTTGGTACGAACAAAATGGCATTTAAAAAAAAAAAAGAAGTGTTTTAGCTCTGTATCAGAAATGATTTCCATCCATACCATACATGACCATTCATGAACACTGGGGATGCACAGGCCGGTATAAACAGGAAGCAGATCGTCTACTCTGCTGTTGGTTAGTTGCATTAAATACTACGAATGAGGAACAGCAAAGACAGTTGTAGCATTAAATACATAATTCAACTGAACAAGAGCTGCTAGCAAAGACAACAAGGTCAGTTACACTGTTATTCATTATCATGTTGTATTCACCACTGGTAGTGGAGGCTGATGAGAGCCAATCAGGACAAACCGTGAGTGTCTGTGCCATCGTTTCCAAAGGTCCCAGTTTCTGTCACTGCAGACTAAAACACAACCCCAGAGTTTTCAAAATAAAACAGATCCAATGTGCCAAAAGAGGCATTTTAAAACTAATTCATAGTATTGTGGATGTAGTGAGTGATAAGCTCTCACCTGTACTTAGAGCTCTCTACTTGTGACTATGAATGCTGATGTTATGCAGAGTGTTAGCACGATGTTAATCTTTAACATATTCTCGGCTGTTACAGGAATCAGAAATCCTCAGGGTCTTTTCGGCTTCATCTTCTCATATCTTGAAAATTCATTTACCTTCTTACACTCATATTATAACTATTTATCATGGGCACTCATGAACTGAAATAACAATAAAACAGTCCTTTAAATTCAAACCACATTTAATATCATCTTTCAATACAATTATGCTGACACACAGGGGAGCAATCCAGACCCACATTATACCAAGGTGCAGAGGGATACTCCAACTCACACACTCAACACTTGGCCTCTAATCTGCTCTTAATTCAGTTCTGGCCTAGGGAGACTTTAACTCAATTACACTCTGCCCCCCCCCCACCCCCCCCCCCCCCCCACACACACACACACACACACACACGCATTTAATTGAGCTCTTCCTCCTTCACATACTTGGGCAACATCAATCAGCGTGAAGTAGATTCTGGAGCTTTTCTGTGGGAAGACAATTCAATTTGTTCACAGACCGTCTGAAGTGGGACTTCAAACACAAAAGGAAGCATAACAAAAAAACTTCTTTCTTTTCCACATCCACCTCTCCCTCATTAGCACATTGTGGCAATATACAACATTAGCCAGCAGGCCCACTATCAAGGATATTAACCATTGGAAAGACTATACTTCCAGCCTCAAAATGCCACAAAGTTGTTGAGATATTTCGGCCTTTCATGCTAGTGCATTCAATATATAATACAAACTAGTTGCGTGTGTCTGCTGTTAGAAGGTGGAGGTGAGATATCTGCTACACACACAGAACATGTCTGTGTTTTAGTCTCAAACACCAGGAGTGAAATGTTACAATTCACCTCATAGTCCAGGTGAGTTTTAACATTATGACGTAAGGCTTATGACAAAAACTTGACATTGAAGTTTTTAACACTTAAATGACCTTTTAACATAATTGGTTACTATCAGTCATAGCAGTGATAAGACGTTTGAACATAATAATAAAGCTAATATGTGCACATTTTCACCAGAGCCAACAATTGAACATTTGTGATGTGTGTGTGTGTGTGTGTATTGTTACAACTAACTCAGACTCTTGTAGCAGTGAACTAGCTTACCTAGCTCCAACAACTAGCATGAAAGATATCTACATAGACTCAAAATGAACATAGTATAAGTTTGAAGGGTTCATCTACAGAGCAGACTGTGCCGTTACAAACATGAATGAAGTTAAAAAAAAAAAAAAAAAACTATCAAAATGAGTTTTTTCCTTCTAAAACTGTCTGTGTCTGTCACATTGAGCTACTTTCTCACATGTGGAAAAAGGACTAAATTGAGCAGGTATAGAGATAATCAGGTGATTCCTCACTTGTTCCTGATTGGAGAAAGTGGAAGTGTTACAACTGACCCATGTTACAACCATCCCTGTTCTCCCCTACAGTCAGTCAGCTCTGGTGCTTTTCAACCCAGATGTGTAATTCGGGAGAGATTTATATCTGACCTGTGGGAGGAATTTAACCAGCTAAGTAGTTTAATCAAAAACCAGGTTGTCACTCTTACAATGAAGGTCAAGAGTTGCCACAGTAGAAATGGTCATTAACTATTTCACTGATGTGAAGTTGATATTTTGGAAATCCTGCAGTGTGATGATCCACACATACTGAAGCTACAACACCAGGTCCACGCTGTCAGGTGCTTCGCTTTATATTGATGTGTGCTCTCCACCAACACATTAACTCTCATTACTGCACCACTGAAGCGTCTGGCATTTACAAAGACAGATTCCTCTCAGCCCGGACTCACCAAGACCTCAGTGCCCCCCCCACACACACACACACACACACACACACACACACACACACACACACACACACACACACACACACACACACACACACACACACACACACACAACAGCCCCTCAGCAACATGCAGATATTGGAATGAGTTTCATCCACTATATCCATTTTTTAGAGGGAAAAAAACATTTCTCGAATGTTAATTTGCAAACCAGGGAATATGATTGTTAAAAAATACCTTTGCCTCCTTACAGACAATTTTCTGTTCAGACTGAGGACATTATCCTTTCTTGGAAAGTTACCACAAAATGAATAGCATATTATTAGAAAATTACTTATAGTCTGGAAGTGTAGAGTTTGACAGATTGGGCATTTATCAAGAAGAGAAATGAAAGATGCTCGAGTTCCTGTCAATGCTGAACCACAGGCTTGGAGAAGAAATCCTCAAAAAGAATGAGGTCAGTAAACAGGTGATCAATCAGAAGGGCAACAGTGTCCAAACCAGGGGCAAAAACAGGTCAGGAAACTACAGGCTGTCACAAAAGAACAAGACGAGCTGGCACAGAAGGAAGGGGACACTAAGACTATATACTCAGGAGCAGGGCAGACAATGAGACACAGGTGCAACACATTAGTGCAGGGCAGGTAATCACACAGGAGGGAAACACATGAGGGCAGGAAGTAAAGGACCAGAAACGAGGCAAGAGGTGAGTATCAAAATAAAACAGGAAGTACGAGACAAAGAACACTTGGATCAACAAAAAGGTAACCTAACTATCCAGACGGGGCGTGACAGTTGCATCATGGGAAGTAAGATGTAGGATAGTTGTCATTGTTTCTGGAGTTTGAGTCTCACCAGGGACTAAAAGTCTGAATATCTCTAGCTTTGACCATTTTTTATGTTCAGGACTAACTCACTGGAGTGGCCCTTTAAGAAATCCTCTAATACAATGTCAGAAAGCGTATATGTATATGTTTACTCCCCTGACCAGTCTGTGCCGTTTCATCCCAAAGTGATAAGAGAAGAAAAAGATATGAGCCCTTTTCTCTGCTGTAGCTTTTCACCTGGACAAAGAGGTTCAATGGTGCAGCCTGTTTTTTTTAAAAATAAGATGTTGCTCTCAGTCGCTTTAAATAATGCATGAATTTGTGCTATTCTATGTATCACTCAGAAACACAGGTAGACATATGTACTGCCTTCATAAAAAATCATTTATTTAAAAAAATGAAATTAAATAAAGCACTGGTGTAACTACTCCCCACATTGCTCTGTACTGTTGCATGTCCTGGATTTTTTACCCAAGCACCTCAGCTCTCAGCTGCAGGTCCTTTTTCGCTAGAAACGCTTCAATTGGTAGGAAAACAAATGTAGAGCTGTGGAGCTGTGGCTTGATGTGACCACCTCACTGCCCAGGAGAGAAAGAAGAGGAGGAAGATTTATCCACTAAATCAAGCTTTTATTTATTTATCTACCTGTACTCGGTGTGATTCGCTCCGAGGCCCTCGCTAACATGCTTTAGCAGCGGTGCTGAAGAAGACGGATGGGCATAATTAGCACTACCTGGAGCTCTGCCATCGTCACCACGGTTACCCGTGTATTATCCCCGCCACAGGCAGACATGTACAACCGACCCCACTATCTCTCACCTTCTCTTTTTCAATTTTCTCCCCAACCTCTTTTTCTCAACTAGGTGGAGCCCGTTTCCCTCGCTCTCTCCCCCTCTCGCTCTCTCTCTGTCCTTTATTCCTTTGATTTGTTTCCTTTTTCTGTTCTTTCTTTCTAATTTCTCATCCTATTCTTTTTCCGTTATTCACATTATGACTTTTATGGTCCCATTTTTCTCAGCTGTCTCTCTCTCTGTTCTCTCGGAGCTGATTCACTCTTATATCTTTGTCTTGACCTTTTTCTGCAGATTTTTAATCATTTTTTATTTGCCTCCTTTGTTGCAGATTAATCAGTTTTTCTTTCATTAAATTAAACTCTTTTTGTTTTCCCCTCAGTCTACATCTCTGTACCACTCTTGTTTTCTCTTGCAATGTTTCTTTATTTTTGACAGTATCAGTTTGTGTCCTTTTTTGTTCCTATTTTATTCTGGGCACCTTGTGCAGCTTTAGATTTAGGTTTTTCTGATAATTCACCAGATTCTCCCTCTCCTCATTTCTTCTGTTGTGTTTCACACTTTCTTTTTTCTATCTAGTAAGGATTTGGGATTTTTATTCTCTTATCAGTTTATTTTGCAGTTGCCACAAATTTTTCTCTCCTTGTGGAAACTCACAAATCAAACTGAGCATTGGTGCTGGATCTAGTGTGACGGGTAGATTCTTTATTATCTGCATAATCTCTGTTTCTGTGCACCACTGTATCTTCTGCTTGTATGATGTTGTAGTTCTGTAGTATTTAAGGGAGACTGGGGGCAGTGGTAAAACTTTCTGCATTTCTCTCAGTTACTCTGAGACTATTTGGACTAGACCAACCAAACTATATGAAACTTACATCTGTCTGATAATTACCCATACCAGTTAAAGATCATTACAAATGACATTTCATTCACTATGTTTACTTAAAGGAAGAATTCAGATGTCACAACTGATCCCAACCCTGGGGCGGGCTGCAAACATGTTGCAGGGGCAATTGCAACATATTATAAAAAAATGTAGAAAAATCGTTCACATCTCCAAAACAAGTTTTTTCAATAAATGCAGCAGCGGATATTGAATGTGTCTTCTGTCTCTCTGACAGGGGAAGGGTCGAACTGAGTGCGTGCAGTGTGAGTGTCATCACTCTAGCATGTTTGTGACTGGAGATCTAAGACTTGTTGCAACCGTCCCCAGTGCCCTCTGCTTGTTTTTAGATCAGATAAAAAGGAGCAATATTAGAAATACATCCCAGTCAAACTGGGTTAATCCTCAAACACTGATAGAACTCTGTCAGTAGAGAAATGACTGACCGGGCTGGAGTTCAGCCCAGATCACAGTCAATACTAACATTTATTTCTACATTTTCTTCACATGTGATCACAGTATGGTTTAAGATTACTTTTAAAAACAGGATGAAATGACAGGATGGTGGTCTCAGGCTCCACCCTGCAACACCAGCAACCAATATAAAATGTAACTTCTAAGGACAATGAGCTGAGAATCACTGTCTGGTATGGGAGCTGAAAGGTCTCTGGCTGTTAACACTTTACAAAAAGAAACACCTAGGACCTGCAGCTGAATCTTCCAGACCTTCAGCCTCATCACCGGCCTCCAGAATGGTCCCACCTGTGTCACCGGTCTCCTGGTCATCCTCCAGAGTTGCTCCTCCTGCCTGGTTGTTCTCCTGCCTGTCCTCCAGAGATACCTGGCTGTGACCACCACTCACCAGAGTGGTCCTGCTGCCTCTGACGCCTCCGGGCCATCATCCAGAGCAGAGTCTGCCCAGTCTTGTTGCACTGTGGGCACCTGTTGCAACACAAATCATACACAACGGCGAGGTGTGCACAAAAACTGCTTTCCTTTCTTTATGTATCATGTAAGCCATGTTTTCTCTTCTTCTCTCTTCATCTCCAACTTCGACTCCATCAAGTCCCTAGTCATGGTTTACATTGCTCATGAGCAGTGAGGGGACAGCAGTGTAAAGACGGAAAGATGGAATGACAGAAAAGGGAGAAAGTGAGGAGGAGGAGGAGGGATGGCTTGGTGTTTGTTGATCCAACTGAATCCAGAGGCAAACTGCAGCATTGCAACAGTGATATAGGGAGGATTTCAAGACTCAGAGGCAGAGAGAGCAGCAGTCTGACTTGCTGCCAGTCTGTCTTCCCCTTCTCTCCTTCATTTTCATTTCCTGTCCATCTTTCTACACCCTCCTGCTCACGGTCTCTTTGCACTCTTTGCCTCTAATCATCTCTGTGGTTCTGGCTCTGGTGTGAGGTGAGTCACTCGATGGGGTGTAAAGGGTTTTGTCCTGACAGTGGTGCCAGGAGAGGCCAGACTCACGTCCTCAACAACTGTTTCACCAACGGAGAAAGCACTTTTCATAAGTGCAGGATCGCAGCTACATCTATGAGCATTCAAGCAATGAGCGATGAGCGAGATCCAGAAACCCCAAATTGTTTCCTTACTCCCATCAAAACCTTCCAATTAGATTAAAGGAAAGGAAGAAGTGAGGGGGTGGGGGGCTGGGGTGGGGTGGGGGGGGTACTGATCGGTGCTCTGGCAGTTTCTTGATTTGGGGCAGAAAATCCTGTTTCATGGTGGTGTGGAATTCCATTCCAAAAAAAACTTTATCGGCTCACTCATCTGAATCGCTGAGGGATTTTTTCTAATCTATCTCTCTCTTTCCTTCTCTCCAGCTTCCTCTCTTGGCCTCTCTCTCTCCCGCAGCCTTTCAGCAGAGAGCTGAGAGCTGAGGGCAGCAGACAGAGCATAAGGCTCAGGCATTCGTTTTTGATTTCCAGTCATTGAAGGCTTGCTATTGTGCCTTTAAGGATTGATTGTGTTACCAGATAGAGAGATACACAGTAATTGGGGGATATTAAAACCACCCACTGCTCTCATTTGATAGTCTTGCAGAGACCGAGGAATGTCCATTAGCCAACTTGAATATTGATTACAGAGACAAATCTGATGTCCAGATAGCTGATGACAGGAGAAGTGTATTTTCTTGTAGAGGGCTTCAGTGTTTAATGATGTCACAAGACAGAAAAATGGGGATTCAATTTGGATGATGATGATGATGATGATTATAACGTTACACAGAGCCATCAGACTTCTGGAAGAAGATCACAGGAAGGATGGTCATGGCTATGAAATGGAGGGGAAGTAACAATTTTGTCTGATGTATGGCTCCGTCAGATGAGTGGAAAACATATGACTGGCTCCATCAAATACATGTTGTAGACGTCTTGTGAATGCCAAGTTGTCTGCACCTCCTGACAAAGTCGTCAATAGTGTCTGGATCCACCTGTTAAAGAGGACAGCCAGATTTCTTCCTGACCAGCATCACAGGTGTTGATTGACTGGAGAGCAAACTTACACTGAATCTGGAGTTTAGTCTCGTCCACATGAAGAGTGGTGGGAGTTGTTGTTTGATGTGTTAATGTTAAATTGTATGTTTCAGAAATGTAAAACAAAAACTTGTTGGATTCCGGTGCAGAGAGGTGTGTGTGTGTGTGTGTGTGTGTGTGTGTATGTGTGTAAGATTGGAGGTGATGGAATGGGATTCAGGCTGAGGCGTGGGTGGTGAAGATGGCTCATAGACTGTCAGAGGGGAACAGGGAAGCAGCAGTGTGCTCTGGTGAGGCTGGACTGGGTGTGACTGGACTGGGTGTGACTGGACTGGGTGTGACTGGACTGGGTGTGACTGGACTGGGTGTGACTGGACTGGGTGTGACTGGACTGGGTGTGACTGGACTGGGTGTGACTGGACTGGGTGTGACTGGACTGGGTGTGACTGGACTGGACTGAGAATGAAGAATCTGAAGCACAGGAAAAACAAGGTTAAGCAAGATGCATTAAAATGAAACTAGACCTGAGAGTTCAGAGGGGCCGCAGCGCCTGTACCATGAGGGAGACTGAACGAGAGATTGAGGGGTAGAACAGCCCTCCCCTTTAAGGGTGGGGGCCTTATGGGTAACCTGTGGTAATCAGTCTTCAGCAGAGTGATCGGACTGAGAGCTAGTTAGTAAAAAGTGCTCCCAACTACGGTTCGAAGCCTACGGGCGGGAGCTTACATCGTGTTAAATACTGCAGCAGTTGTTTTTTTTTTCCTATATTTTATTTCCTTATTTTATTTATCATACCTTTTTGTAATTAAAATTTTTCACAAAGCAGATATCCTCAAAGTTTATGGAGCATGTCTCAAACACATGTAACACCAGGTCTCGTCAGGATTGTGAGAGACAGAATTCCTGACCTACAATGGGACGTTTGTAGACAAACTCTCCAGGAAGCTGGACACCAAGGCCGGCGCAGTGTCCAAGCTCCGGTCATGTTTTTGGCAAGATGTTTGTCTTTTCCCACACCTGGTGGACATGCAGCATGTGCTGGTGCAGCAGCTGGAGAAGTGGGCGAACGTGCTCACAAGATCCTCACCACCAACTCCTGCTCCATCACCCAGACAAAGAAGGAGCTGTGCATCTCTCAGGGGGTGCTCGGGCTGCTAACCCTCCTCCTTTCTGTGTTTACCTGTGATGTAAGTCAGACTCTTGGCCATCCCATGATTCCTCGCATATGGTGGATGGCAAGTGCAGTGGAAAGAATGTTCCACCACTGCAAAACGGTTTGTGTCCATTCACTCACACATTTAGCCAGTAACCAGATGTGCAGGTTAACCAGCAGGTGGTAGAGCTGATTGGCTGATGAAGCCACACCCAGCAGAGACACACAGGCAGGGAGAAGCACAAAGACACAACAAAGGGGAAAACGGAGGAGAACTCACAGACTAAGTGAGAGAAAAAGTTTAACCTAACACAAATATATTTAGTGCGATAAGTGTTCACGTCTGAATGTTCAGCAGCCAGGTTGTTGTGGAGGTAAGTGGCACAATTTCAGCAGCGTTAGTCTGGTTGTCTAGTTGTTTGGTCGACATCAGAGAGCATGTCTTTTTCCAGCTGTTTGCTTTGTTTTTGCACGGTGACACAAGTCACTCTGCTTCGCTACTCCTCAGAGCAGGCCCACTTCTCCTGAGTTCCTCCTCCCTGTGAAGTAGTGCACTTATAATAATATACCTACAGTCTGTAAATAGTGTAGTCTGGTTGTGCCAAAATGGCTGCTGGAGAGCATCACACTGACTGCTTCTGACTGAGCAGCTCTCCTCAGTGTTGGTTTGTATGATGGAAAATGAAAGTAGGTCTGTGGTTAAGCTCTATGTTTTAATGATGTTGTGGTGTTGCGCTTCACTGCTTTACTTCTGAGACAGCTAGTCATTCATACTTCACATTACAGTGCTATATTATTTTCATGTTTAATATAATCCAGACAGGAAATGAATGGACAGAAACATAAGTTACAGAAGCACACTTATAAATAAATTGGATGAAACTTCCCTGATCTATGGGGTGAACGCAAAACTCAACAAGGTACTGAATAAGTTAATAGTTCTGTAAGCGATCTTCACTGACACTGGATGTCGAACTGTAGGAGCCAAAAAACTTGTAGCAGAGCGAAATCCTTAAGTCGACATATGTTTCTTATTTTATCCACACAGCTCACACCAACACCTCTTGTAGATCAAAACAAAAAAGCGTTTAATTGATCCAATGTCCCTCGTTCACAATAAAGTTGAAAATAAAATAGTTGGACTGAAGAATGCCGCTCTAAAAGTCCACAGATTAAACCACAACTTGATATAATCCACAACTCAATCCACAACAGGAAAAAGGTGAGGCATTTGTTAATGATGTAGATTCACTTGTGGGGTGGAGGGGGTAGCTATAAAGTTAGCCAATTTTTGAGCAAATTTGTTACTTTTTTCATGCTGGCTAGCTCAGCTAGCCTCAATTGATAAGTTAGCTATCTCAGCTAGCTGGCTAGGATTGTTTGTATGCAGATAAACCCAGTTTATACAGTGTGTGCTTTACGAAAGGGCTAAATAAAATAGTCATTTGAATGTACTGTGCTGTGGGACTGATTGACTGTGACGCCTGTTGTATCAGTTATCGCAGAGCATTTTCTTGCGGCAGTTCGGTAACATTACACTCATTGTCCGGTGGGTGTCGACTCTCAGTCATATGCTGTTTACTTTACGATTATTTTTATGATTATTGTGTTAAGTTTAGTGTGTTGTCATTTTATAGGTCTATGATGTGAAGTTTGCTTTACAAATAAAACTTATTATTATTATGCGTATTATTATTATTATTAGTAGTAGTAGTAGTAGTAGTAGTAGTTGTGTAGCAGTGGATTATTCATATAGCACTATGAATTTTGAATGATCACTGTGTTAAAGATTGTCCTATTCTCTCTTTTAATGTATTGTGTATATGTATTTTGTGATGACTTGACAACTCTGCTGACTTAGTTGTCGTGTAAGACTGTTTTCTGTTTAAGGATACAACAAAAAATGATGTACAGCGATCAGCTGGACTTCACCATATATCAACCAAGATCCACTAACACTAGAACACAAAGTAAAAAACATAGACACATAGAAAACACCACTCCTCTGTCCTCTGTCCGTCCTGTAACTGTTGTGTGACCTTTGACCCTGACTTTGGAGGTGCATCCCGGCCAGTAATCCTCTCAGTCTCACTCTGAGCTCGTTCTCTCATGCCTGGTCATGCACGGCAACATCAGCCAACTGACACTCTTGCCAATATTAAGTCCTTTTGTTCTCCGTCCGTATTACACACACACATACACACACACACACACACACACACACACACACACACACACACACACTGCTCCAAGTGAGGAGTGATACTGCAGTCGCTATTACACTCTAGACTAGAACATCACAGTTTTCCCTCCACAGAGACCTATATATGTTCAAAGATGGCGTTTGATTAAGAGAGTAACACTCATTTTAAGAAGTCATGAGGAATTTGAGTTCCTGATATTGGATAATATTACACATTTATTTAACATTTATTTAAACAAAATACTAAGCAGGCTAAAACCTTGCCTTTTCCTCTTTCCTTTGATTTGGATTATTGTAAATATTATTTATTCCTCTCACTCTTTTTGTGCCTCTGTAAAATACAGACTATTGCATCAGAACCTCTGCTCTAGTTCCCAGCCAGGATAGACACTAATGCTCAGACTCAGCCTCAATTTACACTTAACACTGCACCTCGCTCCATTTCAACCTTTCTCAAGGTTAATAATGAGGTTTTTTTCTGGTCGAGGCTCAGCAGATTGAAACAGAGCAGGAATTAGAAAGTCAAGCTCACAGGAGAGAAGACATAAATGAGAAAGAGAAAAAAGGTAATGGGCCTGTGAGTGTAGGAGTCAGGGAGGGAGAGTGAGACAATGAGTTATAGAAGAAGAGACAAATAGTAAAGATACTTCCTTCAGTCTCTGAATCAGAGTGTATCACCACAAGTCGAGCTCATTGAGGGTGATCAGTAGGCAAGACTTCTCCGTCTGCAACCACGTGTTTACACACTGCGCCACATGACCAGGATAATGAGGCCACTGTGGCCCCTGGAAAACACACACATTCAACAAATACACTTTCCTTTTACAGTTTTGTGCACTCATGCCATGGAGATGTGGCTGCGGTGTGGCAAAAAGATGAGAGTCAGAGAGTAAGAGACAGGATGGTGCATGAAGCTGCACACACACATACAGACAAGCAGTCCCAGTCTTTTTTTTAATTTCTCTGAAGCATTTTATGTCTTTATAAGAGAGCTGCACTGGAGACAGGACAGGAAATGACACACACACAAACCAGGGGCATCGTGGTTCATCGTCGATGCCTTAACCCGGGATTACTGGGTCGCAGGGATTCAATTCATACTTAATTCTATATTTGCTTTCATTTTGGTAAACTGGTCCATTAAAAGAATGACAAATTAGCTATTAGCGGCTCCTGTCTGTCTGCAAGAACTACAACTGTCACTGGTTTGCTGTGATGTGGAAAATAAATTCTGCAGTTACAGACTAACAGATTACAGATTTTGATGGTCTGCGTTTGTTTCAGAGATAATGATGTTTTCAGGAAGTGTAAATCACACTCAACCTAAAGTGTGCATCCTGTCTGTGTAGATTTGGCTGAGTTACAACTGAGAGGAGTGATTTTTTGCACAGATTGTGGCAATAAGATTAAAGTACCTTAAGTGTCTCAATGAGTGTCACGGCTGCAGCTCCAGGTATAATTTATATGTCTTTGTTTTTACCTGTTAAATCTGCTCAAGTTATGAAGACCACAGATGGAGAGATGACAAGAATTTCAATGCAGAATAACAAAGGGGAAGATAATAATTTTAACCATCATATAGACAGAGATCATCAGTTGTTTAGTTTTTTGAAACCAAAACTGTGACCAGCTGAAGATGAATGTGGGCTGGGCACAGAATCCAAACCAGAATAAGCCCCAACCTCTTGAATATTCAGAAAAACATAAATGCTACTTGTTTCACTTTGTTTGGGGGATTTTTCTCCATTTTCTCACCATTGTAGTTTGTGTTGGGTCCTGGTCACTCCTCTGAGGGCCTGGAGAACATGGAGGCTAACCATGTACCTCCTCCAATATATCTGGAGGTCACAGACGAGACTTTTCACCTGTCAGTGAGGAGCTTCACGCAGATGGTTCAGACCCCTCACTCATTACAGTGTGACCACTCCAGTGACACAGCCCGGGTGTGGAAAGCTTTGTGCAGAAACAAAAACAAGGAAACAAGGAATAAGTTCTGCTGCAGACAATGTTTAAACTGTAAAAATCCTCTGCTGTAATTAATGTTTAGTTTAACATGGTTTTCACACATACTAACTGGGTGTGAAGCTCATCTCCTCTTACTTCCTGATTGAGAATCCTGGATCAGGACTGTGCCCCTCCCACCACCTGCTTGCTCCACCTGGTAAGGAGGATGGGGGGCTGTCACCTCACCGTTCACCTGTAAGCGAACAGGATGTCCCATATGAGTTGATTTAATTGTTGTCTGTTAATTGAACTTAAGAAATGCAAACAGTTGAATTCAATCTGATGCACAGCTTTCTTCTCCTCCCCATGGTGTGCGAACAAAAGAATTCCCCAGGGGCTTGCACACTTATTAATAAGTTCCGGGAGGGGCGATATGAAATGAGGAAATCTGCAGGGGAGGATGTGTGTTTGCAGAGTTTAAATGTATATATGTAAATATTAATGTGAGTGTGTAAATAGTTATCAAAATGTATGTGTGTACGGATATGTATATATTTAGTAGGGGTTTTAATTGTGAATATGAATGTTAGTATTGTGATTAGAAATGTGTGTGTGAATTTACCCACGGATGGCATGGGTCAGCCTAACAGATGAATACACATCCTTATATAAAGGCCATCAGTCAGTTCATCCTGTTGGGCTGGAAGTTGACGGACAGACAACATTGTGCACGGTGCTATATGGAATAAAAAAAAGTTCCTTGCTGAGCATCACTCTGCACTGCTTATCTCCTCATTTAGCCTCCTGCTGCTGCTCGGGCACTTCAACAAACACCTGAACAGATGATGTCAACATCTGAGCTCTGTATTAAATTCTTGGGTGCTGCTACTGAAACAAATTCAGCCTTAGATCATGAATCACTCCCCACAAGGCCATTACCAGGCAACAGGTACAGTTATTGATACGGTCTAATGCAGCAGTGAAGGATAGCTTGTGTGCATGTAGTAGCATTAGTTATGGGGATTAACATTTGCTGCTGTGATGCAGCCTTTCAATAACAGCTAATGAAGCCGGTTGTCAATTGGTCTTAGAGTATGTCGCCGTGTCTCACATCAGCTGACAATTGAGAAATTGCTACGTCCCGCATAAACCTACAGCATGAGAGCCAATACACGTTTGTCTACTTCATATTTAATCTTCTGTCAAACATAAGTATTGATACACTTGGCCAACACTGGGTCTAATCAGGCTTCTTGTTATTGAATCATCTTTGTTATGATCTGGATTTTGTCATAAAAAGTCAACGCTGTCCAAGACAGAGGACACATTCAGCCTTGAACCATGTTTCTTTTTTTCTTACCGACTTTCAGGTTTAACCGTGTTAAAACAAAACCAGCTGCAAAAAGAACAAACTGCTCCTCAGACTGAAATCTCTGCTAGTGCCTCTATTCTCTGGCCTCTGGCTGTGGAGGAACCAGCTGTTCATGTTCACACTTCACAAGAGAAAGTTCACAAAGTTCACTTCACACAGATTCAAAGAACTACTTCACATTCATTTCTTCATTTCTTCATTTTTTCTTTAATGCTCTGCTCTGCTATTCTTTTTCAATCCCCCCCTCCATCCATCCCCAGCGCCCATTATTGCCACATCACAGTAGACTACTACAGAGTCACAGACAGAAGAAAAACCAATGTGAGCATATATTCATGTGTACATGCTGTGAGTTTGACTGTGAGTTTGGTGGAGGAAGTTTGACTCTGTTGGTTCTTGGTTTTAACCTGAATGACTTCTTGTGATTGGCATAATACAAAAGTCGACATTGGGACTTTCAGAACACAATTTGGATTAAAAACATTTTTCAAAAGATCTTTCTGTTGGAATGTGCATTGATCATAAAAGTCCATCAAATGTTGATATGAACTGGCTTCAGAAGAGCCAGGAGCTTGTTTGCATTGCCAGGACTAGACACCGAAGCATAGACTGAATATAATGCATGTCGGAATATAATACACTATAATATAATGTGACACGGTTCTTCTTCTGATGTTTTTTGCAGGTTGACAAACTGCGTTTTGGTGCATTACCGCCACCCTCTGGTGCATGAGCATCATTGACCCTCATCAGAGTGAACAATGCTCACAAAAAATGAGGGTGATCGATGAACGGCGCTGATGTGGTGTGTTCATATTAAGCAACACTGAAGAACAAAAAGCTACAGTTCCTCTAACGACCACTAGAGTCTGGCTCCAACAGTGAGTCAGTCCGAATAGACTCCCATGTTAAAATGTCCAACTTTACAGCAGAAATAAACATGTTCACAGCCTGGTACAAAAACAGTTTTAGTCTCTAGAGCTGATTTCCTCCTTTATTACAACCATTTATATAACTCACCTGTTTATGTTTTATTAGGGTTAAAGTTCTGTATAATTGAGGGCATGGCTTCTTTGAGTGAGAGGTGGGTGAGTGTATGCTTGTCACAAACCGTCATACACGGAAGTCCCAGGTCCACACATGCCCCACCACTTTGCCCATTTTCAAATTAGCTGGGAGTTAGGGTTGGAGTCAGGCACTGCCAAGATCCAAACCCCTCTTCAGAAACCCGTGGGTGACGTTACAGAGGCTACATCCATCTTTATTTACAGTCTGTGGTTCATGCACAACACTGGAGGAGCTACGTCAAGTCTTTTATGGGACTTTTATAATCAGACACTCCACAAACTCGAGGAGTTCCAGCAGATGTCAGGTTCTGGTTTGAGCTTGGCCTCCTCTCTCTGAGTGTGCTGATTGCATTTGTTGTGAGAATTTAGCCTGAAACTCCACTTCTCTCTCTTCCAGATGGTGTCTGGAGTATTGAGCTGCTAGTTTACTCCCTGCTTCCACTCACATCTCCGTTTTGTTTCCCACATTTACGCTGCTTTAGCTGCTGTTATGATAACAGAGCTGACCTGACCTGACCAGCCCGCCTCTTCCCCCCCTTCAAGCCTTCCGTGATGGGAACCTTTGGCCCATTGTTCTCTCCCCTCTACACCCAGAGGCTTGTTTTTCTGCTTGATCACTCCTTCTTATCCCTGCAGTTTGACTTCCAGCATCTTCGTTTATTTACCTTGGCCTTCAAAAAGAACAAATGATTTGCTGCTTTAAGGTCAGGATGAAGGTGGTGACTGTCAAAGTGGCTGTTGCATTTCTTCTTCTGTTGTGTAGCAACAAAAGTCAAAAGATGTGTGTCATTGCTTCCTCAAAACCAAGCTATTTAGCATCCTGAGCTAAAATGTAATGTGATGCTAATCCTCCTCTCCAGAGCATTTATGACCTCGGTCAGTAAAAATCTTAGTGCCCCTTTAACTTGCTAAGGTGCTCTGGTTAAGTGCAACATAGAGCTGAGCATCAGTGGAATCTTGAACCAGTGAGATAAGAGGATTAACTCTGTCTTTTGAATCGACTCTTATCATCTTGTATTCAGTTTCTCCCCTCGTCTATCCGACACCTCTGTGTTTGTGTTTACAGCTCAGCTGCTCTCCTCTCACACTTCCTTTTGATTTAAAAGACACTCAGTGCTCACGACCACAGGTGGCTGATCAGATGTGATAACACCTTGACCAGGGTAAAACCCCAACTTTCATTGAGTGAAAAAAGTCAGGTGTCCCTGCATTACATTTTCACCTGAATCTGCCTCTGGTCCATAGTGCTAATGGTAACTCTTTGTCCCCTGAAAGAATCTGCTAAGATGATCTGATATTACATCCAGTGGATCCCAGACTTATTGACACCACAGCATCACTTCATAGGAAAATATCATGTAATGCTACAGTCTGATTGTAGTTCTTTTGGCTGAGATGTATCAGCGTTTCGGTTTTTAGCTCTGTTTACAGCGAAGGGTCTTTTCATCATTAGCTGTGAAAACTGCGACCACAACAGTAACCAATGAGCTGTCATGTTGTCATGTTTATATGCATAACTACTCTTTTTACAGCGTATTTGATGCAGTGTATTGGTGGTCATTGCTTAAATCTTGTCTAAGTAAGTAAGGAAAAATGTATTTATATAGCACCTTCCACAGATAAAAAATCAAAGTGCTTTACATCATAAAAAAGTACCAAAGTTCAAGAGATACAACAATAAAAGAAATAAAAGAAATAAACAGCAGTAAAATAAAAAAGGGGGATGTATTCAGACAGACTTTCTAAAAGCATGTCTGAATAAAGACGCCACAGGAGTCTATGGATCACAAGGATAGGGGGAGAACATTCCATAGTTTGGGAGCCTGGCTTGAAAAGCTCAGTCACCTGTGGTCGTATCGCAGGTTCGAGGGACGGTCAGTCATTTTGTTTTGTTTGTCAGCAGACCTGAGAGCCTGACTTGTTGTATGAGGGAGGAGGAAGTCAGCAATGTATTGGAGTGTATTGGCCATGCAAGGCTCTAAATGTGAGTGCCAGTATTTTAACATGGATGCTGGACTTGATGGGGAGCCAGTGGAGGGAGGATGAAACTGGCGTGATGTGTGATCTCTTGTTATTTCTGGTTAAATGATGATGATGATTCAAAGAAGTTTGGTTCAGACAGGTAAAAAGAGTGTTACAATGGTCTAAACAAGTAGAAATAAAAGCAAGAATAATCATCTCCATCGCAGCCATGGTCACCACAGATCTTAGTTTGGCAATGTTCCTCAAATGGAAGAAACATGAGAGTGTAAGACGTAATTATCAAGTCACACCTAAATTTCTAAGGTTGTGGTGAACACAACCACTTAACGATCCCAAATGTTGCTGGATATTTAAAGTTACATTTTCCGGAGCAGTTACAAGAGCTTCGGTCTTATTAGCATTCAGTTGAAGGCAGTTGTCAGTCATCAGTTTTAAAGGAGCAGTACAGCTGGATATCATCAGAATAAAAATGGTAAGAGATGCCACTATATTGGCTAATAATCTCTGTGCTGTCTGGTGTGTTTCAAAATATAAAATGTACAGTAGTAAAAATAAATGCTGACCCATAGTTTTGTTCTTTGAATGTGGTGACAATGTATTAAAAATGTGCGAGAAAAAATGGAAATGAACAAATCCTGAAGCAACTTTGGTCTAAATGGAAAATGCAACAACAGATATCAGTGTTTAAATGAAATAACAATGTAATGGAGAATGTTGTGGGCACAGATCGGCTGCAGGTAATATTATAGCAACAACAACAACAATCAAAACAAGCAACAACCATTTATTAAAAATACATCTAAGACCAGTGAGAAACTGTTTAGTTTTACAATATCATGATATTAAAAGGAATTATATCAAATTACAACCTGCAGTACAGAAATGATCTCTGGGATCAACCAATGAATTATCAGTGTACCAGAGACATAGTGACGAGTCACTCCACTGTATGTTTCAGCACATTAGTACGAGCAGAAGACTCCACAGTACTAATCTGTGTTTAATGGGTTCACATTATCCTGGAGCAATTCCCATTTTTCTGCCAGAATAATTCCCACCGTACTGTAACTGTGTTTCTCATCAGGGATTCTTTATCAAACCCCCATGAATTACATGTGAAGCTCGCCATCATCGTGGATCGGATCATTTTATCAGTCTAATCAGTACGGTGAGCCTGGATCCAATCAGCCCCGCGTCTGTCGTCCTGCTGCCTGGACAAATGGCTTCACTGTAACAACATGTTCACCCAAATAATGACAAAGTGAAAACAGAGCGACCCCAGAGTATAAAGTCCCTGCAGCGGAACATAAACAAGCTCTGCTGCTTTGGGTGTTTGATTGGAAGGATATGAGGGAATGAAAATGCTGGTTTACAGTGTGTGTGTGTGTGTGTGTGTGTGCGTGCGTGCGTGCGTGTGTGTGTGTGTGTGTGCTTCAATAATAAAAAATTACCAGACTGTATATGGGTGTTTGAATGAATTTACATTTAACATGTGTGCACTGATAAAAATCTACTAAACAAACTCAATATCAACGTGTGACACAACTGCTCTGTGTGTGTGTGTGTGTGTGTGTGTGTGCGCGCCATACACAGTCTATGGTGTGTGCACACTTTGTGGCATGTGTCTTAACATACCAAACTTCTGAGTCCACAAACACTTAGATGAATGTCCTCTGTTATATTTGTGTTCATTGCAGCATTTCAAGGGGACATGAGCATTTGAATCCACGTCTGTGACCTGCAGCTGGCTCTAATCTGTGTGGAGGAGTAGTGTGCTACAGGTTAGCAGTAAGTATACTGCTCAAGCAGGGCAATAGAAGTGTATTTCCTCACTGTTGTCTCATGTGTGTGTGTATGAAGGAAGTTGTGTATACTGCACATGCTTCCACGTAACATGTGGTTTATTCCATGGATGTTCCATACATTTGTTAAAAATGAGGTCAGCCTGAGAAGAATGATCTGCCTCCATCCATCATCTGCACAGAGCTGCAGCCTGTGGTCCACTGCACCAGAGAAATACACAAAGTCAACAATATATACTCTATATATTTTATATACTTGGCATTGTAACTGTGTCTTCCTGTGTGCTGCTGTGGATCACTGTGAACACTTCCTCCAACTCCATCATAGATGAAAGCGCCTGTTTGTTTTTGTTTTTTTTTGTTTTTTTTTTTTGGGGGGGGGGGGGGGGGGGGGGTACATGTGTAGACGTGTGTTTATTTGCAAACCTCTCTCTTCCTGATGTTTGCTCAGAGATGAGGATCCTGGAGAGACTCTGCCGGCTGTGAAGAGTGAGATTAAGCACCGTCACACCCTGATTACACACAAGCAGCCAAGTGCGAAAAAGGAAGGTACACACCACAGGTTAAGTACACACACACACACACACACACACACATACACACAGAGAATAAGTAATAACACAAACACAGGCAGCTGTCAGATCATCATTTCACTAATGAAGTCAACCTTTAATCCGGCCTTTAAGGTTCAGTGGTGAGTTTACAGAACTATTCTGTCACTGTTGGAACAAATTTTTCTTCTTTTGCGTCTGTGGTCTCTCCAACTTCTTCTTCTTCTTCTTCTGTACATGAAAATGATACCAACTTTTTTTCAACTATGAGACAACATTGTCATTGTTTCTGGCAAATAAAGCCTCAACTTGATCTGAAGTACTTTCTCCCACTTTTTCCCACTGCAGGAAACAGGCCTCACAGAGGAGGGTGGTGTTGTTTACTCTTCCCTGTCTCAACCACTCCATCAGTCCTTGAGTGTTTTTTTCCTTTTTATGATATTGGTTGTTTTATTTCTTTGCTGCCGCAGCAATTTGTCTGAGGTCGGCATTTTTCTGTTTCTACTGCATCCTGTGTGGTGCCAACACTTTCTACTGTTTTCAGGCTGAGCACTTCAAGCTGCTTCCAGTGGCCTACAGAGACCAGATATATCACTATATTATTGGTTTGGATATCTTCCATAAGTTGATGGAAATTTTTACCTTTACAGTGCCTTCAAAAATATATATACTCTTAGGGGTATAGCTAGGAATACACATATGTCATGTCCTTGGTTGTGACATGCAAATGGATAGCATTTACAGCATATAACACTATTCCTGTGTTCGACCACTCAAAGCGCTTCACACTACTAGTCACATTCACCCATCTACATATATATATATATATATATATATAATATATATATATATATATATATATATATATATATATATATATATATATGTATGTATGTATGTATGTATGTATATGTGTGTGCATGCATCTATCTGTCCACTGCTGTACATGTATTTTCCTTCCACTCCACACACTCAAAAACACAGACCTACAAACTCAGCCTCACCACCACCAGGTTCTCCACTTACACATCTGTTTTTTAATTTGGGGTCTCCAGGGAGACCCTGCAGGGGTTAATGGTGATGCTGCTGATGGTGTGATAGCATCCCACTGACCTTTAAGAGGTAAAAGCCATTCACGTTAGCTTCCATTGATTTTTATTGATCCTCCATTACTTGTTATTGTTCTTAACAGGCTGGGCACCAGGCGGGTCTGAAGATCCAGTTAATGCTAACGCAACAGGTTGTCAGCTAGACACTGAAGCCTGTTTCTGTTCAGTGTAACATGAGACTAATTAGGACACAGCTCAGAAATGAAAGGAAAGGTTAGATGCGCTGTGATGAAGCTGATCCTGAGTGTTGTCAGTGCAGCTGATGGTGACCTCAGATTCCTGAGAGAGACAAAATGACACTGAGATTAAGTGATAGAGGTCTGTTGTGTCAGTTGCTAAGTCTGGACAGGAAGGCCCTCAGGAAGTCAGATGAGGGAGCTGGTAAAGGATTTGGTCAGAAAACATGGACAGGCCATGCAGATGGACCAGCCAGGCCTTGATTCAAGTCCACCTTTTTACATCAATTACAAAAGCACCCAATGAGCGTTTTCTGCTCCGGTGTCTCTCTCAGCAGGGCGTAATGTGTCACTGTCTCACAAAGACTCATTTAGACTGTTTTTACACTCAAAAAACATACACATCAACACCTTTTTTTTGAGCACCAGACACTTTTTCCAATTATTCCAAATGATTCATGAGAAGAAGTTCTGCACACAGCATCTTCTGTGAGCGCGCTCTGTGAGTGCTTCTTGGTTCTACAACCCAAAGTTAACCTAACCTCAAAAAACCCTCCGCTTGACTCGAGACGGGTGAATAGACCTGACGACAGCCAAGCTGCCGGAGCTGTTAGCTTCACTTAATTTATTGCACTTTCACGTTTGGTTTGAGTGGGATAACTAAATGGACGATGTGCGAAATAAGGAAACAGGGATCAAATCAAATGGACCAATCAAATATCCTCTTTCTCAAGGAGTCCCTCAATTCTTTGTTCATCTACTGCCAACTGTACAAGTTTTACATATAGCTATTACCTTGACCCTGAAACAGACTAAGGATGCACTTCCTTGCACAGGCTACACACATGGACAAAGACTCATTGAGGGTAAGTTCATTTTCGTTATTTCGGACGTTCATGTTGGCTGGAAAATGTGGATCTTTGGGGCTTATTTTACATGGAGGAGGAGGAGGAAGGATTTCCCAGTGTTCAGAGCATGCATCCATGTTGTCAGACAGGAGAGCCCACTAGTCAGCTGGAGGGTTGGAGGTGGAACCCTTTGTGCTTGGCAGGTTGTGGAAGTGCAAATGACTATTTCTGTGCATTTCTGGCACCAGGCTGACTGGTTGGAAATAATCATCTGCATTCTGCATGGAATAGCGGAGGTGTCATCTGCAGGTGTTGGTTGAAACCAGAGATCGAGATGATTGCTAGATGATAGGAAAGCCCACACACAGAGCTCAGTGAAACCACCGGTTAATAGTTTAGAGGTGGAGCCTCAGTATGGAGCTTAGGACTCATAAGTTGACCTTTGAGAGTTTGGAGGCGGGGAGGTGGGGGGGCTTTTGTCTCCATATATATTATGTCATGAATAATAGATTTTCAATCAAACATCAGACGATTTTTAATATTGCGAGAGACTTTTCTGAACAAGTTCAAAACAATTCCTCCTCCCTTCCTCTCCTCTCCTCTCCTCTAGGTGAATACACTAAAAACACTGGTATCCCCTTGTGCTTACTGAAACTATCACATTAGCTGAATTTTCACCTTGTCATCCATGCATGATGAAATAATAATTTAGAGGCTTATTAACAGGGACAGTTTTCATTACAGTGAATCATTGAAATAAGTGTCTAACCAAAAGTGCACACACACACACACACACACACACACACACACACACACTCTCCCCTCACAAGATGTGATGCTCTATTAAAAGGCTGGAGAAAGCTGGAGGTGGTGGAGGAGGGGCAAAAGAGAAAGAAAAACAATATTGACTGACACATGAAGAGTTAATCCCTGAGCAATGGCTCATGGAGAGGGCAAGGAGCCTCACAAAAAGCAGGGATCAATGACAGGGGAGGTGGAGACAGGAGGACTGAGGGAGGAGGGGACACTGAGATGGAGGAGGAGGGGACAGGAGTTTCTTTGAAAGAACAGCTGTTGTGTTAGAGACGCAGCGTACGGTCATACTGGGAGGATTTAAAGAATATATTTCACTTTTTGAGTGTGGGTTATATAAATATTTTGACCTTCCATTTAAATTCCCTCCATATTCAGCTTTTTACTAGTTTATGTCTTATTTCAAATGTTTCCCACATTTCATTTCGAATAATAATATTAATTTCCAATTCCCATTTTTCTTCTTACAGCCACAGGGAACTACGGCCTCTGACATGTTAGCAAGAAATAACACAGCCAATCCTACCAGTGGTACTCTGTTGGGGAAAGGGTGGCACTGCTGCCTCACAGCAAGAACGTTCTTGATACAAACCTACCGGCTCCGTCCAGGGCCCCGGCTCCTGCCTGTGTGGGTTTCCACCAGCTTCCTCCCACAGTCCACATGCAGTCACATGCAGGTTAATTGGCATCTAAATTGCCTCTAGGTGTGAATGAATGTTTGTCTGTATATGTCAGCCCTGTGATCGACTTGCAACCTGTCCAGGGTGTACCCCACCTTTGCCCAATTTGATTGGCTACAGCCCACCTTCCACCCTCAAAAGATTAAATAGAGTTTTTTAAAGAGAAGAGTCTGGCCAAACATTATATGACCTGATTCAGAGCATCCCTCCCCTCCTAGCAACACTCAATGTTCAATTAAAAGACTGGAGAGAGGTGGAGGTGGCAGAGGGGGAGAGAAAAGAAAGGAAATAGTATTGATTGACACTCAGGGCGTTAATCCCCTGACAATGGTTCGTGGAGAGGGGGAGGAGCCTCTCAAAGAAAAGGATCAGTGACAGGGAACAGGAGGAGAAGGGAGAGGGAGGGAGAAGAGATGCATGCCCTTTTTCTTGTAGGAAAGATAAGACCCTTTTCCGCCTAACTTGACCTTCACGACATCACCGTCAAGAACAGGTAACCTCTGTCACTTGTCTGTTCTGCTCTAAGACCACTGCAAGGAACCTCCAGTTTTACAAACCTGACCTCAGGGGATGCCTTTGATTTGATCAGGATGAGAGACAGACAGGTGACAGACAGACAGACAGATGAGAGAGACAAGTGAAAGAGACAGGTGAGAGACAGATGGATGAGAGAGACAGACAGGCGAGAGACTGACAGGTGAGAGACAGACAGGTGAGAGAGACAGACAATCAGTTACAGACAGGTGAGAGAGACAGATGAGAGACAGACAGATGAGAGAGACAAGTGAGAGACAGACATATGAGTTACAGACAGATGAGAGACAGACAGGTCAGAGACAGGCGGATGAGAGACAGACAAATAAGAGAGAGACAGGCAAGAGAAAGATAGCTGAGAGCAAGACATATGAGGTACAGACAGATGAGAGACAGATGGGTGAGAGAGACACGGGAGAGACAGACGGATGAGAGTCAGACAGATGAGAGACTGACAGGTGGGAGAAAGACAGGCGAGAGACAGACAGATGAGAGAGAGACAGGTGAGAGACAGACATATGAGGTACAGACAGATGAGAGACAGACGGGTGTGAGAGACAGACAGATGAGTTACAGACAGATGAGAGACAGACAGATGAGAGACAGACAGGTAATTACAGACTGGCAAGCGACAGACAGGTGAGAGACAGACAGATGAGAGACAAACAGGTTAATTACAGACTGGCAAGGGGCAGACAGGCGAGAGACAGACAGATGAGTGAAAGACAGATGAGAGACAGACAAGTGAGAGAGACAGGTGAGTGACAGACAGGTGAGAGACAGACAAATGAGAGACAGACAGGTGAGTGACAGGCAGGTGAGAGACAGACAAATGAGAGACAGACAGGTGAGTGACAGGCAGGTGAGAGACAGACAGGTGAGTTACAGGCAGGTGAGAGACAGACAGGTGAGAGACAGACAAATGAGAGACAGACAGGCTGCAAAGGGAGGTCAACATTCCTTTAGTCCAGACATTCATTCACAACTGCAAAACTGTGCACAAGTAAAAGTAAAACACCTTTGTAAATATGTGCTGAATACAAGTACAAAGTCAGTTCAAATCTACTCTGAGTAAAAATTTGTCACATCTCAGTCTTTTCTAAGACCTCGGAGGTTGCTGCTTGGTCTTTAAGTCTAATTCCCTGTGTTTGATATGTAGAGTTGGTCATAGTCGTTAGTATGAAGCCTCGTTACTGATGACTTCTCTCTCTCCCTCTCTCTCTCCCTCTCTCCTGCTCTCTCTGCTCGGTGTGTCTTATGTTTAGTTCTTCCTCTGCCTCCTTCAGTAATAATGATACATGGAATGAAAGTAGTTTGATTACTGTGATGGAGGCGAGGCTCAGTGTATTGGAAGTGCTCCTCCTCTTCCCTGCAGGTCCCGAGCAGCAGGGAAACCAGAGCGGCTCAGTGGACTGTGACCAGTCAGTCAGTCAGTCACAACATTTGAGATTATAGGGCTGGCCCCAAAGTACTGGTCCTCAGCCAAAAATACAAAGTTGAAATGTACTCTGGGTAAAAGTTACAGCGTTACATTTTTTAAAAGGGAGAAGGGTAAAACTGTTAAATGGTGATAATGATAATATATGATAGAACTATTAAGTTAATGAACGTCTTTGGGCCTATATGCTCCTGATAGACTGGATCCAGCTGAGAACTGCACTGAAAGCAGCCAATAAATCCCAGTCAGGCACTTTGCAGCCTGTGCATACGACTGATAATTACAAAACCACAGCGGGTGTCCACAGACTTTATCTAGCAATATTAAGCTACATAAATCAAACAGCTGCTGCTTCTTAACAGCAGAATAAAGCAGCAGAAAAGGTGGAGATTTATAAACAACATAAACTCAGACAAAATGCTACATTGCCAGGCAGCACTGTAGTTTTTGGTGCTCTCCTCTCTGTAGTGAGTTATAACAGTCAGTCATTTGTTGCGCTCACCTGTCTAAACATCACTTTGTGAGGCTCAAGCACCACAAAGTCCTGCTCACTCTACATCCAATTTCTCTGCTCGTTAATTCTCACCGGTCCACTCTGAGCTGACTGAGCTGCAGTCACAACAGCAGACAGGTGGTGCACACCTCACTGACTATGGAAGTGAACTTAGAAGTCACAGCTGAGAGATCCACCGCCAGTATATTAGCATTAGCACAACAGGCAGGTGTGTTTGGTTTGAGACACTTGTCGTGGTGACCAGGTGTTGCATTAAATCTGCAGCTTATTCTCTGCTGCAGCTGCTGGTTTTCAGAACTTCATCATGTGACGTTTGTTTCCCTGATAATTTCAATTTAAATTGCAGTGAAGTAAAATACTTGAGTTTAAAAATTCTTTAGTAAGACTGAAATTACTGATCTTTAGAAATACTTTCCATCAATGAAAGCCCTTTGGCTCCTGTCGGCTCATTGGCGGCCATCCGGCCTTCATTGTCTAGCAGCTTCTGGATATTTGTCGTCAGCCAGTGATCTCTCCAGCGCCAAGTCGATTGAGAGGGTTGGTTCTGAGGCTTCTGCCAGGAACATGCTGCTGGACTCTTCTTTTACCTTCAGCCTGACCAGTCTGAAGGAACAACAGGAACTGCTCCTGGGCAACAGCAGCTTCATCAACATAATCACTTGCATCTCCTACTGGATTCCCTGTGCCTGTCATGACTTTCCTATATTGCCCAATGAAAGTCCTTAATGTCCTCCCACCTTTTGCTAGTCATCCATGCTCCACCTGCCCCTGATTACCCCGTTGTACCTAGAATATGTGCCTGCAGCTCTCTGCCTCCTGTACCTCCTGTTTATAGTGATGCCCTGTTTCCTGTATCTGTCCGTCTCTAAGAATTTGACGTGTTAAATACTGTGTTTTTACCTGCCTCCGCTCAGCCCTGTTTCTCCACTGAATCAACACCTGTTGCCAACCTGTTTTTTTTTTTTCCTCTAAGTAAATGCTGCTTATTGATCCTGCCTGTTTGTCTGCTTGTGGCTCTAAATCAATATCTACCTGTCACAGTTGACTGTTGTCTTGGGAAATACACCAAACGGCAAAATGAACTTCTTCACCCCTCTAAGCAATCCTCAAAATAAAACTTAAAACATAAACAGATTCCAATGGTCATTAAAAATATGTGTAGGAGCCTCTTAACATAAACCATGGTCACTTTACAAAGTGCACGTATCTTCAGAGGCCCTCACTGAACCTCCCCCTCCCCTCTGATCCTAGATTTGTTTTCTTAACACACACACATATACACACTCATGCACACATGGTTGTGAACAGACACAAAACACAGGGGCCAACTGTGGACGCTATAGACGCCATTCGCATCTCCTGCTAAGCTGCAGGTCGATCTTAAGCCAACATGCACCATTAACGATGCCATACTGGCCTTTGTGGAGGCTCCATGTGGGGGGCACATCCTGCTGTAGCCTCACAGCTGGGAGGGCCAGGGGTTGGAACGTGGTTTATGGTGCTACCTCACAGAAGGGCTTTATGACTTAGAGAGGCTTAATGAGGTGGAGCAGGTTAATATTTTAACACTTGTGGCTATTGTTAAGCCATATGCCAGTGTGGTCCTGTTTGTGTCGTCGACATCTGAAGAGGGATGGGAGACGGATAAGAAGAGGAGTGAGGTAAGAGATGTAGTAGGAGGGACAGAGAGAGACAGACTGTCTACCATGTGTCACTGACGATTTGGTACATCAACACATTTAATAAGAAAGGATCAAACCAGTGACCCTTTGAGTACAGGACTGTGCCACTACTCAGTACCTCTACAGCTATGAATGGTGCTATAATATTGTATTAAACGTTAATTATTGCCCTGCAGGAGTGAGGATATGGGTTGCTTATGGAAGCCCTGAGAGGCAGATGAGGTGAACAGGTGAAAAAAAGATTTTGCCCAGATGATTTCTATAGCTCCTTACTTTTTTTATCAGGGTAAAAAATGATCTTTGCAAACTAAAAAGGAACTTTTTGAGGAAAAGTTAGAAATAAAACTTTTTATTTTAAATTAGGGCTGCATGATATTCAAGAAAATTCACTTTGAGATATGCAATTTCAGTTGGAATGATCATTTTTTCCATTTCATTTTCACTGAAAAAAAATATAAAAATAATGATATTGTGATTTTTGTTGGTCCTGTACCAAATAAACATGTTCCTTTACGTCTGGAGAATATGATTTGTAGTCTGGGGCGTCTCTGTTGCACCACAACACTTATTTTGCTAGCAATGAACAACAATGTGACACATTTTATCTTTATCAAAAAAATTGCAGCTCCTGTGATTTGGATTTGCACTTGGCCGTATCGAGATTTCGATCATATTTCGATTAATTGTGCAGCACTATTTTAAATGTACATATACTGTATAAATGTAGTAATTTGGGACAGGCACACAAATACTGCAGGATGGAGAGGGACAGCATAGACAGAGAAAGGCCCTCATAGTTCCTGAATGAGCTTTGATGATTAGGGACAGACACACAAAACACTTGAGGGGAGGGAAAGACAGGAGAAGAAAGGCAGTGAAAGAAAAGAGGGAAACCTGTTACATCTGGAAAAGACTCTGACAGGAAGCCACCCATCTGTGGCCAAACAGCTGGGGCCAGACAGAGTGGACCCTGTCAGCATGAGTGTGTCTATGTGTGTGTTTAGTGTGCACTGGTTTGTGGAGAACAGGTGGGGGCGGAAGAGAAAGGCCAATCACCGGTCTGGAACGCTGGATGTCACAAGATGTCTTCACGGCACCAAGGTATCCGGGGACAGAGCATTTTGGGGTGGAAGCAGACAATTAACCTTTTTGAAGAACTGTCCTCATGGCTCTGCACCATGAGCGCCGCTCTGACAGGTCCACAGCCCCCGCTAATGCCTCAGTGTTTTCATCTCCCTGCCACATCTGTCAGAGATTAGCCTTGACTGCACCTGTGGTATGTGTGGAAGATGTACAGATACATGGAATGGACTGAAACTAAAATTATGACCGTGGTTATGAAATGAAGTATTTTTGAATTTATCAATTTTCATTGTTTCCGCCTCCAACCGGCCAAGTGTTAGAAAATATGTCCACAGTCTCTCCTTCCTGAGCTACAGCGTTGAATAATGACCAGAAGTGTTTTTAGAGAACATTATGATGTCACATTGAAGTTGACCTTTGACCATTTGGATATCACTTCATTTTATCCTTATAGACATTTCAGTTCAATTGTGTCATAATTAGTGAATGAATTCATGTGTTATGGCCAAAAAGGTGTTTTATGAGGTCACTGTGACCTTTGACCTTTGACCACAAAAAATCCAATCACTTCGACCTTGTTCCTTCAAGTACTGAGATATTGCTTGTATTGTTCAGTCAGATTTTTGCTGGAGTTAAAGTACAGGAGTAATTAATTTTAATAATATGGAAGTATTTTTTTAATCAGTGATGAAGTCTAGTCGTGGTAAACATAGCAAACATTTTAAACTAAATGAATGTTTATTTGTAAACCTTCAAACACAGACCTCAGATCAGAGCATGGTCTCTGGTGAAGAATCTTCTGCCTCATCTTTATCTCAGGTCGCCATCGTTGGGACACTGACAGGTTCAAACATGCCTGACAGTGGAGGAGTTGGCTGTGATTGGTTTTTCTCCTGTAATGAACACAGTGTATGGTCTATCACATTTTCAAAATAAAATAAAATAAAATTCAAAGTAAGAGTACTTCATAAAAATGCACTGGAGTCAAAAGTACAATATTTGTATTTTAAGTGTAGTGGAGTAGAGTCAGAAGTTTAAAAAAAAAAAGTGCCGACATTGAAAATATACTTAAGTCCACTGTTCATCTGCTCATCTGATCAGGCTACTCGTTACTACTAACTGCCAAGTATTATTTTTGTTTATATAGTACAATATCACAAATTTGCCCCAAAGGGCTTAACAATCTGTCCAGCATTACGACACCCTTCGTCCTGAATAATAATAATCTTTATTGTCCATAAATGGGAAAATCTATCTTCACAGGTTGGTTAAAAGACATTACTGTAACTCACAAACAGTAAATACAATAATAAAGCACAACATGCACAGAGCAAACAAAAATAAGGGACATGATTTCAGTGTGAACAATGACGAGGTCAACAAAGTTATTGCCTTTGGTTTGAAGGACTTCTGTAAACGTAAACAGCTCTACAGCGTCTTCCTGAGGGCAGTTCAGTGACTTGAATCAGACACAGTTTGTCAAGCGTTCTGTTTATATACACACTCAAGCTGTTCCTGCTCTTTCCCAGTAATGTTACTGGTCGTGTTTGTAATCCTGGTCAGTCTGTTTTTGTTCTTACACCCCAGGTTCCCACACCATGTGCACATATTAAAAGTTAAAACACTTTCCACAAGACTTCTGTAGACAGTCTCTGAAATGCTCCTGCTTTCATCATGTGAGTCCAATTTCCCTGATTAGATACAAGCAGTTAGACCCAAAAAATAACTGATAATAAGAAGAAAGAGCCGCTGAGGAGGGATCCATCTGTAAACATAAAGACTGTGATCTGGGTAGGTTTCAAAGCGAACAACAGCATAGAGCGATTAGAATCATTCCAGAGATCTAGCTTTGTTGTAGCCATGCAACAGTTAAGAGTGGGCTGCTAATCTAGGGTTATGTTTATTGTTATAAAACATGCTTGTAATTCAGAACACACTCGTACCATTGGAGGAAGAGGACTTCCTGTTAGGAGGAGTTAGCAGGGGCAGTCAGACACTGCCAAGATGGCGACGGTGAAGCTTCAAAACTCACAGGCACAAGGAGAACATGCTGTTCCAGATGTAAGTGATGAAATAAGAATATTCAGCATATTCAACACTGAATATATGTAGGTAGGTGTGAAGAGGTGAATTGTCAGTTAACCGAACCTGCATGTGACTGCATTTGGACTGAAACACAGAAAGGGCCCAGCTGCCGTGATTTGTTAATTTACCATTAAATCAACTTCAAGTGTCATCAAGTATCTAAACTGATTTAACACTAAACTTATGTTTAGTTATTCCTCTGCCTCCTTTTGCAATAATGATACATGTAATGAAAGTAGTTTATTTGCTGTAATGGAGGTGAGGCTCAGTGTATTGTAAGCGCTCCTCCTCTTCCCTGCAGCTCAGTAGTAGTCATGATTATAGGGCTGGCCCTGCTGTCGCCATCCAGCCAAAAAGAGATGAGCTTTCTACTAAAATGTAATGGAGTGTGGATGTAGCCTCACTAAGCCCTACAGTGTATTCTACACCTGCATGTGTTCACAACCAGGACTCTACATTGTTGTCTTTGTTTGTAAATGTAATGTTTGAGCAGAATTAGTACAACAAACGTGACAAGATAAAACGCTGACGGTAAAAGTGAGTCATCATAAAACAGACTATAAGTATAATGATGTATTTATAGAGATGTAGGAGGGAGGTTTAAGGAGGGGATGGTTCAGTTCTAGTTGAACAGAACTGGTTTCAAGAGGAAAAGCAGCTGGAGAGGGTTGAACACAGAGACTCAGAGCTGGAACTAAGCTCCTCTGTGTCACTGTCACCCGTGACGCCTGACGGCAGAGTCACCCTGAGAGCTCTCAGATTCACTTTCCACCCGGTCCACTGTAGCAGAGAGAGCCTCAAAAACAGCTCTCTCTTAAATCTGCCATCTATTTTCATATAATATATTTACATATTCATTTTTATACGTTTTATTTATATTTCATTAGTACGATGGAGTATTAGGGCTAAACTGAGGGAAAACACAGAAACCTGAAATTTTGAGAATAAGGTCATAATGTTGCAAGAATAAAGTCGTAATATTACAAGAATTAAAAATGTAAAATTTTGAGAGAAAAAACGTAACTTTTAAGAATATTACATCAACCAATCAAACAGGTGAGATGACCGTCAGTGTCAGTCTGAGCTGCTTCTGGCAGCTGCTGTTTGTCTGTCAAACAATAGAACAGACTCACTTTCTTCACAATCTTTTCAATGTCCTGATGATGATGATGCTGATGCTGATGAGCCAAACGATGAAGTGTCTCCTTATTAGTGAAACTTCTGCTAAAGTAGAACTTCCCAGGATGCTCCACGTTCCTCTTTTTAAAGCTTCTGATATTTCCCTCTAAAACACACAACCTGCAACTAAAGATTTTAGAGATTTTTCTTCCTCAATGTGGCCATAACAGTTACAGTTACATTTCTCTTTTATATTTTCACTATAATACTCAGACTGTTAAGTGTGTGTGGTTTGAGTCTTTTTTCTCATGAGCACATCAAAACAACAACTTTGAATGTTAGAGGGGAATTCCACCAATTTTACACATGAAGTTCAGGAAATAACCCTGATGACTTCATCACAGATTCTCAGTTTTGGCTACAGACCTCAGATTTATAATAGACAGATTGTGTTATAAAACCGTTGTGTGCAATGAAGTTGCATGATGGTAGGTGTAGGATGAAGGTTCTGGGGGCTAAAGGTCGGGACATCTCGGCATCTGCAGTTTCCAACAGATTTCTCTGTGGAAATTTCATTTGAAAAAGTGCCTGTCGTCATATTTTCAAGGACTAGACGAGAACATGTTCACAACTCAAGTCTGGCATGTTGTTCATCACTGCAAGCTTTTAAACACTTGCAGTCCACACCTCCTCTGTGTCTCTCTCTTTATTCATCACACAGTGTCGCTTTTTGTCCTTCATGTCATAACATCACTTCCAACCAAGCGGCTGCTCGAGACTCAGGTTTCCCTCTGGTTAAAGCCTTTGTGTGTGTGTGTGTGTGTGTGTGTGTGTGTGTGTGTGTGTGTGTGTGTGTGTGTGTGTGTGTGTGTGTGTGTGTGTGTTTGTGTGTGTATGAGAGAGAGAGAGAGCTTTGAGTGACTGTGACATTTGACCGCACCTGAAATTTGATCTGATCAGTCCAACAGACTTTTTTCTGGCCCTTTAACTCATTTTGCAGGTGGCACACACACACACACACACACACACACATACACAATTGGTGGGCAGACAACTTGCACTGTACATATGAAATATAAATATACATATAAGGATTCAACAGGATACACACACACACACACACACACACACACAGACACACACAAACACACACACACACATGACTCATGGTACCAGAAACAAAGAAACTCAAACATTTATGCAGGAATCACACGCATACACTTTGCCCATATAGGCTGTGTGAGTAATCTTGCATGCACATCCTCTTTCTCTGTTTCTCACACATACACACACACACACACACACACACACACACACACACACACACACACACACACACTGTGGCAGTCTGTTGTATAGCAGGAAAGGACTGTTAAGCTTTCCCAAGGGAAACAGCAGCACAGCCCTTCAATGGACATTGTTATTAGGTGTTTTTTGTTTAAGCAATCCTCTCCACCACTCATCTCTTTCTCTCTCTCCCTCTCTCTCTGTCTCTCTCTCTCTATCTCTCCCTCCTCTCAGCTGATGGCTCCAGCAGGTGATTAATGCATAGCCGCGACCGTTAGCACTTTGCTAATCAGCCCAAAAGCACTTTGCTTAAGTGAGGAAAGTCGTCCAAATGGTGTTTGGCCTTAAAAACCCAGTGCTGCTGTATGAGGTCGGGGATTTCACGTCACAGCTGGTACATGTAGTGGTCGCTGTGTCCATGTGTCTGCAACAGTTCCTTCTGGAGCTTATTCTGGAGTTTGTATATATATCCACTGGAGATATGAGCAGCAGTAATGACTAGCTGGTGAACACAGTGGAGCATGTAACAGCTAAAGGAACTGGTGGACACACAGCACTGTACTGACTGATGACATTTTTCAGCATTTGACGCTTTCATATCATTTTATTGCAATAACAATCTGTTCTTCATGATGCTTCTGATCTCTACTGGAGGTGGGCGATACCACCAAATTTATTTTCGATCCAAAGTGGCTTATGTATTTTCGTGTAGGGGAGAGCAGTGTCATGATTTATGAGGTATATGCATCATCAATAGGCTAAATCTTAATACATTTTAACGACCACTGAATGATTTGCCAAAGCAATGCAATAATTTTAATGAGGGTAGAATATATACCTGCTGCCTGTGAGACATGGGTTTGATTCCCAACTGAAGCATGTATGTCATAAAGTGTCTTCATTCATTCATGCAGCACTTTGTAAAAAAGTGCTAAATGAATGACAATACTCCTCTTTCATTCAGCTATCAATGCATTTATTTTTTTAAAGGTATTTTTGGGCAAATTTGCCTTTTCTCAACAGTGAGAGAGAGACAGGATAGCTGGGAGAGAGAGAGGGGATGACATGCAGCTTACAGCACAGGCTGGATTGTAACCTGCTGCAGTATGGACTCAACAGAAACAGTATGCTCTCGACCAGGTGAGCCACACAGTCGCTCCGGTCCTGCTTATGTGTTGGAACGGCGCGGTGCACTGTGCCGTTCGTCTTGGTTCATGTTTAAGTGCACACAACATGACAGCAGCAGTGGCGAAGAGTGGGATGAACTTATGTGTGTTCAAGACAACAAAACATTGTTTCCCCTGATCTCATGAGGCCATTTGACAGTGTAACCATATCAAGCCATGACCCCTTCAGTAATGTCAAGTTTTAAAATTCTTCTAGTCTTTTGTCGACTAACTAAAAAACGGTGTTTCATAAACCAGGAAGTAACAAGTGGGAATAAATGAGACACTGAAGCAGAGAGACCATTTAGTCTGAGCCTTTTGTCCCGTTTGAAACTTCTGAAACCGAATCTCACTCTCGCTCTTTGAGACATGTTGACACACACACACACACACACACACACACACACACACACACACACACACACACACACACACACACACACACACACACAGCACTAATGAGAGTGTTTCTCAGCCTGTGTTTGGTGGATTAACACTGAATGAGAGGAACAGAATGGATCTGATTGAGAGAGGAAACCAGCAGAGGGGTGAAAAAGGAATGAACAGACTGAAGGGGTAAAGTAAATAGCACTGACCAATGGGGGGTCAGTCCCTTTTCACCAGCTATCTCCCTGGGAATCCACTCTCATTCATTCACGCCTGTCCCCCGCTCTTCACCTCAACGCACCACTATATCCAAGTCCCTTTGGGATTCAAATGATATCTCATTAGCTCTTATTGGATTGCATCTTTCATGGGATGCAGAGTGTTTCAGTTTTTTTTTTTCACCAATCGATAAAAAGGACACCGGCGTCTGCAATAAAGGACTCCTTTTTATTTTCCTCCCTTCATCGACTGTCTAGTCTAATTTCCGTTTTCTCTTCTTTCCCTCATTTATTCTCTCTGCCTCCATCTTTCTCTCCCTCCTCCTTTCAGTTCAACATGTTCTATCTCTCTAAATTATTTCCAACTCGTTTCAGTGTTGTCAGGATTCATCTTGCACTCACATCCTCTCCTCTCGTCCTCTCTGCCCTCTGCATCCACAGGGTGTCTTTGTCTGTTTCCAATGTGCCATTAACTCTAAGTAGTAGTCAATGGTCGTCAGTCCCAAAGGCCACAGAATTAACAGAGAGAGCAAAACAGTGTGGGCAGATAGGACAACCTGAGCCATCAGATACTCATCTGGAGTTAACAGGAGACAAACAGGTCAGAACAAGGCTGTGAATAGAAGAAAAATTCCTTTCAACACATATTTGTTGTTTGAATGTTTTGTCTGACAGTACACAGCAGCCTGTGCAGCTACAGCAGGACCCTGCAGCAGTGCACGGGCCGCATGCATTTGGCAGCAACCCTGGTTCAGACTACATCCACACTGAGTTGTTCATCTGGTACATCATAAACAATCTGATTACACTGCTGAGTCTCAGCTGGTTAAACCTCCACTCAGCCTCCTCCTGTTCTCCATGCTATAATGCAACAAAATCATGATATAGAAATATATTATAGCAGTCGTTTCAATGGTAACACTAATTCAAATATAACAAAAAATACCACATCAAGACATTGAGACAACATGAAGGTCTTAAAGTTTCTCTCAAGACATATACTGAACTCTATAAAATCCTCTGCTATGATTCATATTTAGTTTAACATGGTTTTCACATATACAGACTGGGTCTGAAGCTCATCTCAGGTGAAAGAGCAGAGAGCATCAAGATGGTTAGAGGAGGAAACATCAGAGAGACTCAGCCACATGTTTGAGCCTCAGACCCAGACTCAGATGAGGAGTCTGTTGAGACCAGAACCAGAGACTAGCAGGCGGATCAGAACAGTTAGCGTAGTTAGCATCTTTTATTTGTCTATGTTGTTTTTTAGCTTGAAACTGACAGTGGCTGACACAGTGTTATACCCCTTTTCCACCAAAATTACCCGCTAATGAAAGTCGATTGGCCCTTTTCCACTGCCAGTCGAGTTTGCCTTTCATTTTGGACTGAGGAAACACACAATTGCAAGGAGTGACGTCATCACATGCACTTACAGAGCACACACAAAGACGCAGAGGGGAAGAGAGAGCTGCTAGCTGCCTGTCACTGTGCTGGACAGGTGACAGGTGTGCTTACAGTGTCTGTGCTCTGAAAGATCAGGAATAGAGGTAAAAATTAGGTGGTCCATGGGTGTTGTGTTTACATCAATGCTGATCAGAGCCGACTGGAGCCGATAAATACGCAGCTATGAATGCCAATTAAACCCTTTTCCATTGCTCGCATGTTAGAGGGTCTTAGCGGATTTTTTGACCAGTGGAAAAGGGGCTTTAGTGGTTGTGCTATGCTAATGCTAACTCTCTCTCTGTACTGACAAGGTTTCAGGTTTGTTTAGCCCCGCCCCCCGTCCCCACAAGTTGACAGGATTGGTTCCTTAGGTTTGTCACGTATGAAACCCTGGCTGTCTGAATCTGTTTTTATGAGACTGTCATTGGTTCACTGCAGTTCAAGGTGGAAACACTCTGTCATGGTGTTGATGATTATTTCACTCATCATACGTCTGTATTATATAAACACGTCATATAGATGTTAACAAGATTAAACATTGGATTTTCATTAGAGGGTTTTTAACTGCAGAGCCACAGCCTCAGACCTTCACTGCGCTGGCTAACTTTTGTTTCCCCTCATACACACTAAAACACTAAGCCTCCCTTTTAACGACACTGTGAAATGAAAAATACTTTTTCCAAGTTCCAATTCTGTTATCTTTGTTAATTGTTCATTTGTCTCTTCTTTCTCCTTTGCTGCTGTCATAATAACTGCCGCTGCTAGAGGGCCCCTAACAATAAAACGTAACTATGAGTTTTAATAAGCTTTTTTTTAGAAGAGGACAGTGTTGAAGTTCCATGAAGCTGGACTCACTGTACACACATTTTAAAGAAAGAAGTCAAAATAGAAGCAGCCAGGCCTCAAGAATAATCTGACAACAGGAGCAGTGATACATAAGAAACCAGCAGCCAGGGGTCACCTACTGACAGGCGGACAAGACAGTAGTGGGAGGGAAGCCTGGGGAGCCCACATGAGCCCAGCCAGACTAAGAGTTAAGAGTTCACTGCCTGTATGAGCTACATGAAGGAAAACTGGAACACAGGATGTTCAGGAACATAAGTGTGCCTTTGTTTCTTCTACAGCAGACACAGTGGCTGTTACTTCTTTCTCCACCTTCTTTGGACTTTTTCAGGTTTTATGGAAATTCTGAGCTAGTTTATGTCAATTTATCATTTCTGATTTTTAACAGGGAACTCTTGGAGGTATTTCAGGGGCTTGATTGACCGATGTCTTAGGTCATCATGTAGCTGTTGCTGTTGGCTTTAGCATTTTTAATGATGTTGATAGCATAGTGATAGTTTTTGTTTCATCTGATATCCAGTGTAGCCAGCATTACAAAGATGTACTTATATAGCTTTTCTCTCTCTCTCCCTCTCTCTCTCCCCAGGACATCTGTAGGCTTTAACAGATGGATTAACCCTTTATTCCCCTGTTCTCTCTGGGGCCTGAGCCTGTTTGTGTTTTTGGATGACATGAGATCATCTGGGATCAACACTGTGCACACCGCCTCTTCCTCCTCTCGTCAAACCCATTTGTATTTTCTTTTATTGTTTTCTCTCATTCTCCTCATGTGTTTTCTCTTGACCTTTTAGAAAATGGGCTTTCCATTCCCTAATCCGGTCTCCTGTGAGGGGTGAAGATTAGAGTGCACACAGTTAACGTACACAGATCAGCTAATTGTCTCTGTTTGGTGAAAACCTTTCACCTAACACTTCACCTTCCCACAGGAGCATGTTCTGATGATATAATCCTGCAGGTATAAGTATGAGAAGTAGCCATGCAGTATTCCACAAGTTAATGGTATTGTGGAGGAACTATCAAAGCAAACTCCTACGGGATAAAAAACTTTTGATTCCTGCAGGACAAGCTCAGGAGGAATCCTGCAGAATTCTTCTTAAGTTCTCACCATAATGTTGCTATAGTTTTTGACCCTTTTTGGTGACTTCCAACCTTATGTATCCTAGAACTAGTTCCTCACTCTACTCTACTCTATTGTAACAATATATTTTTGGACTAAAATAAATAGTTGTCATCTGTGGGTTTGCTTAGAGAGGCCTTGTAACACAATGTCTGCAGCCCATGTAGTGAAAGCAATGTGTCAGCAGAGCAGCAGCTTCAGTTCTCTGTCTACACAGGATCTGTGAGGAGCAGTAGTGAATTTGCAGCATTCAGAACCCAACACACTGTAAAACACATGAAAATAGACTTGAAGCATAAATAAATAGAGTCACTTCACACACCTATAACAGGCAATTACACAGCCTGTGTGGACAACTGTGTCATCCACATCAGTCGCCTGTCTGTTCAGACAGCGTCAGACTGAAACACGTTCTGTGTGCTCATGTATAACCATGCTCTGTCAAAGGATACACTGCTCAACTAAAGATGCATATTGTGTAGATGCAACTTAATGTTAGCAGACCTGCTAGCTTTGTGAGCTATTGTGGTAATGCTAGCATATCTAAGCATAGCTTGCTAGCCACAGTATCAGATAGCCCCACAAGTATTTACTGTGCCTCTCTCTGGTCTGACCCACACACTGTATGAGCTCATGCAGGTGGAAACGGGTTGAGCTTCAGCTTTCTCAAACCAATGTCTTATCTACTGGATCATGTATCCAGGATGCAGCCATCACAGGAAGGACAGACCAGCAGCGCTCGACCAGTCACAGCTAAAAATAGACATCAATTAGAACGACAGCGAAGTGGAGGGGATCTCTCTCCTCACATCTGATCTCAGAACATTGTTCGTCCCGTAAAGGATCTGATGTCTGTTTGTATCCATCATGTCATTTACTGCCCTCTTGTGGTAGCAGAAGAGTGTTGTCTCTGAAGCTAGCTTGACTTCCAGCTGTCGTATCTATAGTTTCTATCATTTTCGTGGGTGTGAACGTGTCCCGTTGACAAAGGCTGAGGTGTGTCAAGCAGAAAGGGGAGCAACACTTCTTGGACATTAGCACATTGAGGATAATCCTGAGATCTTTGACGGCTAACGCTACAGCCAAAGTGTGCTCGTCAAGCTGTCTAAGGCCAGTAACTCACTGGATGCGTCGCTGCTGCAGAATGTCTTGGTTTTCATTTCAGCGCCCATGTTAACAAGTTAGAGCGACACCCTGCCTGTCTCATGCCTTGCAGCTGCATTGCATGGTCTAGAGATTCAGTGTCTCGTCCACAAGCAACATCACATAAAACTGACTCCTTCCACTATAGTTTCTAAGTCTAGGCTGAATCTGAATATGATACAGACATGAAAAAATATAAATATAGTTTTTAACTATTTTAGCAGCTGGATGTGGAGACAGAGACATTTTAGTGACATTTTCTGTCAAAAACAAATCAGAAATTAATTTATAATGAAAAGAAAATCCAACATTCCAGTAACCTGCAGACTTGATGTAGAGATACTCCAGATGCGTAGCCGGTATGAACAGATGCGAGCCACAGCAGTTCAACAACGGCAGCCGCTGCAGGCAGGCAGTGTGTTCCCGGCATAAGCTTCCCCTGGTCTGAGAACAGTTATAATATTGCACGCATTATATGCATGAGCAGACGTTTGTGGAAACCAGTGGTGTATGGTTACTTTTGCAGATAGAGAATCTCTCATATATCCAGGGTCAGTCTGTTTTCCTCTATACTGCACATTTGATATGTTTAGTGTCAGTTCAGAAGAGAAATCCTAAAACTGGTTCAGACAGGAAGGACAAAGGTGAAGATGTCCAGACAGAGAGCAGAAGAAGACCGCACAAAAACAATAGACAGGACAGGCCCTGAGGTTAAGACAGATTTGCTGCTGCTACGCTCATGAAGAGGTTTGTTTCACTTTGGGCCATTCCTCTTGTTGGTGTAGCAAACAGCTGAGATGGTTTCTGGGAAGAGAGGGGTGTAGTTGGTTGTATGGCTCTGCTAACTGATCTGCAAACGTCACCGCACGCCACTTATGTACAGTATATTGTGTGTGTGTGTGTGTGTGTGTGTGTGTGTGTGTGTGTGTGTGTGTGTGTGTGTGTGTGTGTAGTTCTCATTCAGCCTTTCCTCAGGGCCTGCCTGGCATTGTGTAGCTTCCTGTCCCGTCAGACATTATCAGTGTGGGATCAGCAAAGGGACAAAAGGGCTCCGGACACAAACACACACACACACTAGCTAGATTGCTTTTTCCCAAGCTTCATGGAGCCACCACTACTTTCCCATCTGTCTGTAGAACATCTATCTAGCTATCCATCTATCCATCTATCCATCTATCTATCTATCTATCTATCTATCCATCTATCCATCTATCCATCTATCTATCTATCTATCTATCTATCTATCTATCTATCTATCTATCTATCTATCTATCTATCTATCTATGTCTTGTTTTTAGGCATTACATAATTAATTAAGATATGCTTCTTTCGCTTTCATTTTTCCAACTCTTCAACTTTTACCTTCCCCCCTTACTCTCCTCACTCTTACCTCCTCCTCCCCTTCCCAACTCTTCTGCTCTTCTCTCCCTTCTTCTTACCACACACATACACACACACACACACACACACACACACACACACACACACACACACACACACACACACACACACCTCTAACTTTCTCTGACTTGCCCTTCATCCCATGTCACATGTCTGTGCAGTATGGCTGTGTGGGGTAAATGTTAGTGTTGGTGCCTCATTGACCTGTCAGACCACATTTCTCGAGTTCATAATCAGCCTGAGAACACGACAGTGACATAATGGGACAAAGGCAGCACACACACACACACACACACACACACACACACACACACACACATATGCATTCATGCACATTCAACCCCACCTTACACACTCTCAAACACCACTAATAGAGACACATAAATGCATATATATGTCATATATATTGTGTAATATGTTGTTGTTGTATTTATTTTCAAGAATTTTTCTTTTATTTGTATCGGCTCTATGCAGGACGTAGGAACTATGTTTGTGCTGTGTTGCACAGGGACACTTTAAGTTGTAACAGTTTTAGAGGAACATGAAGTTGAAAGAAAGTTGGATGCATGTATTTGATAATAATATATCCCCTCAGAGGTGACATACATGGCAACATCACTCTTGATAGAGGGACAGGTGTGAACTTACAGCTGACCACTTGTGATTGGATCACTGAAGACGCATGTTAATGCCTCTTTATCAGTCCACTCACCCCTCCCCCCTCGTCACCCTGCGATTCCAAGCTGTCAGTCAGAATCCCTGCTCATCACTTCTGCCCAGTCAGTTCTGAATAGGGAGGGGTCAGCGAGGCCTCAACTGTCTGAGGTATACAAGCATGCACTCACCCTCTATCTCTCTGAACAGATGTGACACTGGCTTTGTACATGGTAAGTTTACATTCACTGTGTGACTCTTAAGACACGGTTCACATGTGAACATGACCAAACTTCTTCCTGTTTCTCTTCCTTCAACAACTGCATTCTGTATGTCAGACATTATATGTAGGAAACAGCGTCTGGATTAGGATATGGTGTAGTGCAGTAACAGTTAGTTACTCTGATGAGTGGTTACCACGTCAGTCTTCCCCCTCATGCTCTCGCTCACTGTTCCAGCATTAAATTAGATCCTGGAGGAATTTTTGTCTCTCTATTTTATGTTACAAGCAATTGCAATAAACAATAAACTGTGTATTTAAATTCATAGAATTAATTTAATACACTTCTCTTCTGCTGCTTAACTAAGTCTATGTCTTTACATTGTTATGGTGCATGACAACATTTACAACTTCCTACCCAATGTCAGTGCAGAACAAATTACATTGCATTACATTACATTGTGTTTTTTTGACAAATAGAAAAGAAGTGCTGGGGTCAATAATAAAATGGTTGAATTCCATTTAGCTATTTTAGCTACACTGCTCCATCTCGTTGAAAGGAGCCAGTTCAGGTGGTTTCACCCAGTTTTTATTTGCATTTTCAAAAAAGAATTGAAAATGTTGAAAGTTGAAGATACAAAAATATAAATCTCAGTTTTTTTTTGGTGGAAAAGTTGATTTATTAATAAATAAATGAAATGTCATGTGAAATGTTAAAGAAATAAAAACGTACATGAAGCATGTGACTTAAACATCCATTGAAGCTTCTGTTCCAAAACATCAGACGTGTGTCTTCACCTTAATGCACCAAACATTATTCAGTTTTTACATTTTTTTATTATAATCTTTATTGTCCAAAATGTGGAAATTTGCCTTGATCTTCACAGGTTGGTTAAAACATCAAAACTCACAAACAGCAAATACAATAATAAAGCACAACATGCACAGAGCAAACAACAATAAGGGACATGAGGTCAACATAGTTATTGCCTTTTGAAGGACTTTCTGTAAACGTAAACAGCTCTACAGCGTCTTCCTGAGGGCAGTTCAGTGACTTCTTTAAGAAGAGGATGAACAGGATCAGACACAATTTGTCAAGCTTTCTGTTTGTATACACACTCAAGCTGTTCCTGCTCTTTCCCAGTAATGTTACTGGTCATGTTTGTAATCCTGGTCGGTCTGTTTTTGTTCTTACACCCCAGGTTCCCACACCATGTGCACATATTAAAAGTTAAAACCCTTTCACAAGACTTCTGCAGACAGTCTCTGAAATGCTCCTGCTTTCATCATATGAGTCCAATTGTGAAAATGTATTCATTGTTGGCTGTAAAACTTAAAGTGCAAACAAAAAAAGGTTCCTAAATATCTGAACTCCTATAGCACTTTGTATCAGTGAGTCATTGTTAATGATGTTATATTATTAGTGACACCTGTTTTCCCTGCTATGATAAAATGTCTGCTGTGAAAAGGGCCTGTCCAACATGACAAGAACATTTTTCATTAGAGAGTTAGAAAAACAGGGGTTAATGTTTAATGGTTATTCAAACACACACATAATCCCTGTTTCTATGTCACTATCTATGAATGGCACAGTTGTATCGTCTCTGCTGTGCTCTGCACCAACAGAAGCAAAGGCTGCTGTATGTGCGAGCACAGAGAGGAGGAGAGAAGCAAACAGAAGAGCTGAGACAGCTCACACTGCATAACAAATTCAAAACTTCACCCTTCATAAACCATCAAGTCCTCTGAAGGAGCTAATATACCGTGATCATGTTCCCAATATGAAGCATCCGTATGCTCTGACACTGCTATGGTAAAGGTTTGGTTATTTTGTGGTTAAAGAAAAATTATTATTGTCTCATTCATTCATTTTTTGTATCAGAAAAGATCTCTGTCCATACAATCACACCTGAAAACACATGTCACATGACCACTCACATACATAAACTCCAGAGTGGTGTGGGCGCAGGTGCATTTTAAAACTAAAAGGTAGTAGTGTGGATGTAGCCTGAAATAATAAGTTAAAGCAACTTCAGTTGGTAGATGGTCATCGTTAAAAGAAACAGGAAGTAAACAGCGGTCTCTCATGTTATCTGCCCTCATCTCTTTTTCTTGCCCACCTCTGTCCTCTCACTCCTTCTGTCTCGTTCCCTCCATCAAACACAGTCTCTCTATCAGAGATTGTTATCATCACATGAAGTTTCACCACCCTTGCTTAGAGCTATATCCCACTCCTCCTCTTCCTCCTCCCGTCCCCTCGTCAGCCTCGCCGCTCTGCGTCCCACATGACTGAGTTAGGCCCCAGGGTGAAGAGATGCAGGGGGCAAAGGGGAGGTGAGGGAGGAAGGAGAGGTCTGCGACCCTCAGCATGCAAAACCCTACACCCCCAACACACACACACACACACCTCTCTTGTTGCTGTGATACTGGCCGCTGTTATTCAGAGACCCCGCTGTACTGCTGTTAAAAAGACCCCTCACTCTGCCACCTTTGTTTGCTCACACTGAACCAAACAAAGCCGTCATGTTGCTGCCGCCATTTGTGATTTCAGACAGTTCAGGAATCAGAGGCGTGATGCGGAACACAGATATCGATCTGGTTCTGTGACTCCACGTTCACACCTTTTATTAATAACAGCCAGGTGGAATAAAGACACAACGTTCCCACCTTGGGCAGTCTGTGTGAAGAGGCTACAGGAAGTGAGAGCAGGATGGGGGAGGGGTGTCTTCAGGCACAACTTCTTTACCTCTCTTTGTTTTGTGATTATAAAAGAAAAAGGGGAGGCCAAGGAAAAACAGGATCCCATGTTATTGCACTTTCACTTTATTATTACACTTTATTGTGCGTATTGTGTGGGGGTGGTGGAGAGGTGGATGATTGGATGAATTCACACAAGCTCACATTCAGGAGGAGAGATGCTGACAGTGTTAAACACACAGCCTGTAACTTCTGCCTCTCTCAATCAATACAATAACAAAAGACAGCATTGAGTGACAGCATGAAATAGTGTGGGATCATGGGAGTTGTTGTCTTTAAGCTCCTCCCGGTTTGGATTCCTTCAGTGTCAGTGGTTCAGGAAATCAAACAGACCTGGTGATTCTAACCGTTAAAAACACTGAATAAAGCAGTTTGACACTTAAAGTCAGTGTTTGAGCGACGCTGTACGGAGGACAGAGACTCAGGGAAGAGCTGGAGCTGAGATTGATGCTAAGGTTTGTTCTGATTGTTTCTCTGATAACTTATGAACCAGACGTTCAGCAGGTTTTTACCAGCAGCTGAATTATCCACAGAGGTGTCCTCCTCTCCATAACAAACACACCAGGAGATTCAAACCAGTAGAAACACCAATAAAGAAGCTTGCCTTTAAAAATCAGAGATTCACTGACGCTCTTCAGGGACACAGGACAGGACGTCTCCAGCAGCTGGAAGCTGAGCTGTCTAACATTTCCTCAGCTTGTTTCTCTGATAACTTCAGATCCAGACGTCCGACGACTATAATCCTTCATCTGGTTCAAATATAGAGCTGAAAACCACCAAGGTGTAAAAAGTGTATGTGGCTTAACACCAGATAAAAGTCAATGTTGAGCTTCTGTCAGACAAACACACTGACACATGATCATAGAGGATATGATGTTATTGACAGATGACCAGTGAAACGTTACCATGATTAAAATCACACATTTCTCTGGTTTGAGAATTGATGGAAACATCTGGGAAAATATAAGAACACAAATCAACGACATTTAGAACAAAGGTCTAGATGTTTTTTTAGACATTTTAATGAGGAAAAGTTACTGTTATAAGATAAGGATAAGATAAAAGTCGACAAGTTCATGTTGCAGTTGCATGAGAAAGAAAATGCCACTCTCAGTGCCAGCTTGAAAGTTATTTTAATTTCCAAACATGGCAGAATAAGAAGGTTTTCCCCCTGTGGCACCGTGCCTCCGATTGTGATGGATGCTTGTGTTTGTTGATAAGGTCACAAAAGACTTTGACACAGTTTGTGCCTGGTTTTGTCGGCAAACATAAACTTTTTGGGGACTGGAACAATCCTCAGTCGACAGAGCGCTGGCGTTGTGTCAATGTGAACAAGTCGTGAACAGATGTGAGCGCACGGCGGCTGAGATAAGGTGGACATTGAATCATAAAAAACAACACACACATCTACAAGACTTAAATAAAGTTTTTCACCATATTGTTCAGTAATAAATAAAATAAAATGGTACAGATGAGTTGGCATAGTTGCAACAACACAGTGGAGAAAGGAACTTACTTCGGTTCCCGCACATGAAGATGTATCATTAAAGTGTGTGTTTTTAATGGTAAGTCATCTATACTGCATATGGAGACTTTGCATATGAAAATGTCAACTAAATAAAAATATAATTGTCACATCAAATTACTCTCTCTGGTATAAATGGAAATGTATTAAATGTGGTGTTTGATGCCAAATCCTGTGTTAAAGTGCTCAGACGGCTTAATCAGTTGTCAAGGAGAAAATGTACTGCATGTCCACTTTTGTTATATATTCTGAAACATCACAGAGGGCTCAGTGTGTCCACAGGTTCAATTTACATCAAATCTATAGACACTTAAATGTTGATATGAATAGATGAAAAATAGCCTGTTATTGTGGAAACGTTGGTGAAACTCCAGAATTTAATTTTAGTTTAATTAAACTGTGTGTCGAGTATTCAGAAATAACATATAAATAATATTATATATATACTATCAAACATGATGATGAAGTAATAACACAACGAGTCAAACCACACAGCCATGTTGGCTGGGATAATCTCGTGGCTCTCTCAGGAGAAACCTCAGTAACACTGCCGTCTGTGAGAACAACACAAAGCTCCGGTTCGTCTTAAGAAGAGAAGCTCCGGATGACGTGGACGACAGAGGAGCTGATGTACAGAGACTAGAGACGAGATGCTGGAAGCGGCTGTCACGACGGCAGCACAGAGATCTGCTTTGAGCAGTGACCCTTGGGAGAGCGAGTGCTGGCAGGAGAAACGAGGGCGGGGGAGGAGGGGGAGGTGAGGGCTTCTGTGGAGGGAGGGAGATTAACCAGAGTGGCTGGTACTGCATCACCATCCTGATTCAGGTGGGGTACGACATCTTGTCTAGCCCAGCAAACCGTAAAGTGGAGACTCCTAACTTCCCAGCGTGCGGCCAGGGCCCGTACGCTTGGCGCCATAACCAGGTGCTGGGAGCTTTTGCAGAATCCATCAGCTGCCACGGCCGAGTCGGACCACCAGCCACCACAAGACAAGGTAATAACCACAGGCAGGACACTAGAAGGCAGCAGGGATCCTGGCACCCGCCCAGGACCGGCAGCGTTCGGTGGATCTGGATATGGAGGAAAGAGGACCAGTCATGAACAGCTGGTTATCAACTGTTGCTGGAAGGCTCGACGCATGATCAGGTCCACGGGGGCAAGCGATTAACAGTGGCTGGGTCGCCTGGGCGACGGTGACTGATGATGAAAGACCTGAAATACCCACTGACTGTGGTTGTTTTAATTGTGGTATGGACTCCATCCACTTGAATTAAAACAATATATTTAGAGTTTTTGTTACAGTCAGAAGATCACCAAAGTTATAGCAGTTTATCCTGAGGGCAATATCAATGTATATAGCTAATTTAATGGTAATCAATCAATTCAAAAAAAAGAAAAGAAAATCAATATGTTTAGATATTTCATTAAAAAAGTCAGTATGATTCATCCTCTACCATGACTGAACAAACTTTCACGGCAGTCCATTCAATAGTTCTGATATTTCAGTCTGGACCAAAGTGTCGCACTGACTGTTCATTTATTTTCATATGTATTTATTTATTGATTTTGTATATCTTCTTATATTTCCAGTAGTTTGATTTTAAGTTTCTGGACTATTTCACTTTATTTCTGTTTCTTTTAATCAATATACTACGACAGAGTATTAGGGCCACACTAAGGAGAAAAAAAAGAACATTTTGAGAATAAAGTCATAATATTTAAAGAAAAAAATCAATTTTTATGAGAATAAAGTGGTAATTGTAGGTTGTGTGTTTTAGAGGGAAATATCAGAAGCTTTAAAAAGAGGAACGTGGAGCATCCTGGGAAGTTCTACTTTCTAGCGTTCTAGCAGAGGTTTCACCAATAATCACCTGTTTGATTAGTTGATGTAATATTCCTAAAAATTATGTTTTTCTTAACATTTTTAATTCTATATTATACTTACTGACATACTTTTACTCTCGCAATATTTTGATATTATTCTCAAAATTGCAGATTTCCTCTGTCATAATATACTGGACCTCCTTGAGGGGTCGATGTGGGGAAAAAAAGTGTCCGCACTGTCATCACCATCATCTTCTCAGCAGATGAACAGAAACACGGCTCCACACACACATATACAGGCACATTATTCGTGCTGTCTTTGTAGCCTTATCGTGCATATGGTAGGAGCAGCTGTCCAGATTCTCTCAGGACCTCACCTGAACCTGAGGGCTGTGGACTGTCAGGCCTTCACCTCACACATCCTTTTCCTTTGCCTTTAAAATGGCAAACACTGACTGTGTGTAAGTATGTGTCATTATTAGTGGTATTTGTGAGTGTGAGAGGTGGATTTGCTGTGAGTGTTTGAATGTGTGTGTGTGTGTGTGTGTGTGTGTGTGTGTGTGTGTGTGTATTGCAGGGTTAATCTGTCCCTGAAGGCAGTAGAGGAAAGGGAGTGGTGGTCAGATGAAACGTATTCTCTTCAGCCTAAGAAAACTAAAATTACACTCACACACACTGAAAGCTTTTGTTATGCAAAGTGTTCCCTGGAAGCAAAGACAGTAAAGTCATCATCTCCGTTCCTGGGGGACTTTACACCATTAGATGGTAAGATACAGCCAAAGATGAAGCACTGTCTCTTGTAACAGAGTCCACATGTAGACCTGATCAAACCACCACGCTTCCTGTCACATCTAACTTCCCTGATGGATCCCATTGGTTGTTAGGCCGTTAAATAAAAAAGAAACCTACACACACTGTCTTGTCTGCCTTTGTTCCCTGTCAGCAGCCTGCACTCGGGCAGGTTTGGGGTTGTAACTGTCGAGTACCTTCTTCCTCTTCATCTCTATGGCTTTCCGCAGGAGAGGTGTACGCAGAGAGCCGAAGCTTCTGCAGAGAAACTCCTGCTGATCCAAACTCTTTCTCATCTTCATTCCAAGACAGGCTTGATACGAGGAGAAGAGTGTGAGGAGGCTTAACATCTGTGATCAAAAGGCTGCTGTTGAAAAGTATTACAGATGGGAGGTTTTCAGGAGAAACTGCGTGTCTGAGCGCGTAAAGAAATCAGCAGGGGTTGTGAGGGAAGATGGGGGGGGGGGGCTGTGGAGGAGAGATTAGAAGAATGGAAGAAGAAACACAAGAGAGGGAGAGAAGGCAGAGAGGTGCTGACAGAAATTCCTCAGCAGTAGAGACAGAACAGTACATGGTATAAACCAAAGCTCTTTAATACATAATGTTTGTGTTATTTGTTTTTCTGTTAAATACTTTTATACATATTGCAAACATGTGGCAGAGCTGCTTAAACTTTTCTTATCATCAGCAAATCCTATGAAAAGAGTGGCTGAGTCGAACCGATGTTATTCAAGCATTTTTGTTTTTTCTAACTGTAATGGAGATGAACGCATGACGTAAAATTAGTCGGGATGATAATTATTTACTATTATTTCACATTTTCCAGTGATTCTCAGCATATAACTATATTTTTTAATTATATTATTAATGGCTAACATTGAGAGTAAGAAACGATAGATGTAGTCAAATATCTATAATTTTACATGTAACTCCAGACTGATGATAACCTTCAAGCCTTTAAAATTAGAATCCGTAACTTTTCCTCATTAAAATGTCTAAAAACATCTAGACCTATGTTCTATATGTTGCTGAGTTGTGTTCTTACATTCTCCCAAATGTTTCCATCAATTCTCAAACCAGTGAAATCTGTGATTTTAATCATGGTAACGCTCCATGTCATTAGGTCGCCTGTCAGTGACATCATATCCTCTATGATCATGTGTCAGTGTGTTTGTCTGACAGAAGCTCAACATTGACTTTTATCTAGTTTTAAGCCACAGACACTTTTTCCACCTTGGTGGTTTTCAGCTCTATATTTGAAGCAGATGAAGGATTTTAGTCGTCGGACGTCTGGATCTGAAGTTCCTCCTGGCTGCAGGTTAGAACCTGCTGAATGTCTGGTTCATAAGTAGTTTTTTTTGGGCACCCTTACATGGCCCAGTAGTACACTGCAACCATCTTTTACCCGCAAGTCTGTTGGGTCAAGTTCTCATCAAATCACGTCATAGGAAAATTGCCAGTCAGCTGCAAGTCTTTCAGAGAGATTGATAAATGACTGTAGTAGTAAATAATTTGCTTTCAAAACCACACAAAAGGGTTTTTACATTGCTGACAAACAAATCTCACAGGAGTCAAGTCCTTCGTGGACAATTAACTTCTATCACTTATTATAAGAAGTATTATTGCCACTGCTGGTTTGCTCCCACATTAGTCCTATTCCAGAATCACCTGTCTATATGTTCCAGAAGCTTCCTTCACTTTGAATCAGTCTGTCTCTGGTTTTTGTCCTGAAGTATGCAGCTCTTACACTGAGGCACAGACTGACTAATAGAGTACCAGCACCTAGCAAGACTCCATCGTCCCATTCCTCTCATTCCTGCAATTAGCGATGCGAAGCATGGGGCCTTAAGAAATGCTGTCCTCTCCTCCTCTCCTCTTTGTTCTGTCTCATGCTGGGAAAACTAGAGATGATTGCCTCGACGTCGAGGGGGAAAAGACGCAGGACTCCTCCTAGTTTTGCGCTCTTCTTTTAATTGAATTGTCCCTCTACCTCCTCCGCATTCCTGAAGCTGAGCATTGTCTGGGAGGGAGGAGAAGACATTCCTGGGACCTTTGTTGGGCTCAGGATGTTCCTCCAATGAGAAATGATAGGAGACTCTTCACGACTATTCACTGTTCACAAAGATGGAAATGGAAGGGAGATCAGTAAGTGATTCAAATGCCATGCTCTGTTTTCCAACACACTGTCAGTTTCAAATGACAAGTGATGCAGTCATCATTTTCCCGCCCGTTGCCACGTTGTTAAATAGCAAAGACTCTAGTGTCTATCTGAGCTCCCACGGGTGTGTTGCTCTTAAAATGAGGTGTGGTCAGGCGCATTCATATCTTGGGGCAGCGGAAAGTGATTGACCGATAAAAACCTGGTCTGAAATCAGTGGCGCAGTATTTCACAGTTATTGTAAGGTCGCCATATCTAGACAGTAATATGACATGTGTAAAATTGCAGAAAAGGCCCTAGAATGTATAGATATGATGATAAACATGTTTTTAAAAGATGTCTAAAGAAATGAACACATATGTTGTAGCTAAGGGGGCGTTCTCTGAGGGGAGGCTCATTTTCCCACACTTTGGAAAGCTCTGGTCTAAGGTGTTCTGGTACCAAGCACACTTATGAATCATCATTCTCATTACACGAGCGCAGAAATCCAATAACGTCATACCACTCAGGTTTAGATCAAGCCATTTGTTCCAATCACCTCTGTCTGCTGAAAGAGAGAGAGAAGAGCGGAACGCCTGGAGGGATAACTGTTTCCAGGCTGGTTCAGCTCAGTAACCTGCAGCAGCTGAATCCTCCTCAGTGATGGATCCTTTCTTTCCCATGGAGACTGTTGCCTCTGCCACTTTGCCACAAAATGTGAAAACAACTCAATAATCAAAAGACATGAAGGGAAGCAGGAGCAGGAGGAGCAACAGAGAAAGGAGAGGACTTCATGGTCAGTAAGGCAAACACACACACACACACACACACACACACACAAGCACAATTCTCATGTCTGGTATTTACTACTTCCTGGGTCTTATTGTGTGAGGTCTTGAGTAATGGCTAAAAAGTGTTTTGTTAGGTCACACTGACCTTGACCTTTGACCTTTGACCACCAAAATTTAATCAGTTCATGTTTGAGTCCAAATTAATGTTTGTGCCAAATATGAAGAAGTTCAGTAAAGGTGTTACTGTGATATCATGTCCATGAGAAGAGACATGACAGATGTATGGACTGACAGAAAACCCTAAAACAATATGCCTCCAACTCTGGCTGAAAATAGTCTCCAACACATTCCAAGTCCAGTAATGTCCTACAGCCAGCGGTTGTAGGACATTACTGGACCTTTTAAAGATGAACCTATGTTTGTTAAGTGTTTTATTTGTTGGTTAATTTGTTGTCTGAGAAGTCTGAGACCACTGTAGAACAAAGCCAGCGTCGTCCTCTAACACCGATGTCAGTCAGAAGATGTTCCCGTGTGGCAGTGATGAAATGTCTGTAAACGAAGAGCAGATGTGGCATTTACACAATGACTTCAGAACCACTTCATATTTCTACATGTCAATCACAATCAACTTCATGTCCATTTTGAACAAGATGGAACAGTTTAATACAACACAATACACACACCTGTTTGTAACAACACATGTTGTGTGAAAGGTGTTTCAGTTAACTGTGTCCATTATGGGTTTAGTGAGAGAAACACCCTGCAGCCAGGAGAGGTCCACAACTGTTACTGGTTTATGGCCGAGCCTGGGGAGCAGTACAGGCTGTAAAGTGACTACTGCTCACACACACACATGCATGCACACACACACACACACACACACACACACACACACACACAAATGCACACACACACACGCAGATAGAGAGAGAGATAGAGAGAGAGAGTTCACAGGGGAGACACGGGTATGTGTGTACCACACCTGGTCAGATGAGATCCACCTGGTTTCTGAGTGAGGGAGAGAATACTTTCTAAAACAGATTGATCTCTCCAATGGCGTTACGTTCAACATACACAGTCACACATGCACGCACACACACACACACACACACACACACACACCATATTTATAGCATTCTTTAGAGGCAGTAAATTTGGGACCTGCCCCTCTCACTGATGCCCAGCCAGCTCTGACAGGGGCCAGTAAACTGTGTGTTGTGATTTTGATATACATGGACTCAGGCAGAGCCGCAAACACTCTCTGTTTGGACAGATGTGCTCCCAGTCCTTCCAGTGGACACAGAGAGCCAGGGCCGCCAGCTGCCCCACTCTGACCTCCCAGCCTTCACTCTTTGTTCAGATCACTTCCTTTTCAGAGCTACGCTGTAGTGATGTAACAAGTCTGTTCAATATTACCAAGACAGTTTATTAGTTTAAAATCCTTCCTTTGCTTTCATACATAAACAACAATTCACATACTAGTATACTATTATATAAGATGATGAAATTGAAAATAGTATTCGGAGGAGAGACCAGCAGCAACATAAAGGCGAGTGCATGAAAGGGACGTCTACTGGCGGCAGTGTGTCGGCGGCGTATAGGAAATTATGGCACAGATATGCTTTGTGATGGGCAGCAGCTACAGACACAAAACAGCTTCTCCTCTTACAGAACTCCAACACCAGGCAGTGGATATCACTGTGAGTCAGCAAGTTTGCAGTCCACACCAAGCATCAACCTCCCAGGATGAAAAATCAAGTCAACATTGAAGAACCATAAGCTGCAGTTCCTCTAATGACCACTAGAGTCTGGCTCCAACAGTTTTGGTCTCTGACCTTCAATGTCCATCGCAGGATCCAAGGTCTAAATTCAGTTCCGGGGTATTGATTGACCCCCAAAAAAGTCCTGGGACGGGGGTTAGTACTTTGTGTGGTCTGCAGTGGTGAACATCTCGCTGCATTTTATTTCACCTGTGATGTTCAAAAGTCCACAGTGAGCGAGTGTGCATCGAGCGAGGAAATACTTTTCCACACAGGTCCGGGAGAAAGTAAAAAAGAAAAAAAGATTACAAGCTGAAAATATAGCAGATTTCAGGTAAGCACAGAAACCAATTCCTGCAAGGTTTGGATGGTGGGTCCAGGTGGGCGGGGCTTGATGACTGCTTTGTTGTGACGTCACAAAGTTCCAGAAGTCCTGACGGCTGGTTTTAAGGCTCAGTTTCTGAATACAGGCTGTGTGCATTTCTCTGTGGACTGAGGCTTTGATACTTTCACAGTATTAATATAGAACTTAGACCTGATCTATAATCACACTAGAATCATCTCCTCGTGGTTGTTTCCTCCACCAACCAGAGAAGTTACAGGAAATATGGTCACAATCTCCTCTTCCTGAGTTACAGTATTGAACAATGACACACAGTGAAGTTGACCTGTGACCATTTGGATATAAAATGTCTTCACTTCATTTTATCAGTATGGATATTTGAGTTAAAGTGTGTCATGATTAGTGTATGAATTTGTGAATTATGGCCAAAAATGTGTTTTGTGAGGTCACTGTGACTTTCGACCTTTGACCCCCAAATTCAAATCAGTTCATCCTTCAGTCTAAATGAATGTTTGTGCTTAATTTGAAGAAGTTTTCTCAAGGCGCTACTGAGATATCGTCCTCATGAGAATGGGACGGACAGACAACCTGAAAACATAACGCCTCTGGCCCGGACTGTCGCCGGTGCTGAGCCGTAACACAACATGGGAATCTCACTTTGTACAAAATGGGAGTTTTAATACAGCTAGCATTCATCTGGTTGCATTTCTTACTGTAACAAATATGAGCCTTCTCTATGATATAAACTGCTCCTTACAAAGCTTTACACATTTGTGACAACTCAGGAGTCAAGACTCCAACATCTCCAAACACTTTCACCCTCCTTTCACTTGTTTCACTATTGTCACTTCCTGGTTCAACAGGCCCCCCTACTGCTAAATTACCTCAGTTCCCACAGTTCAATTTAACAGTTTTCTGTCCATCACTTCCAGTTTCTGATCGTTCCCAGGATCCCTTTCCTTCCTGACTGGGTTCAGGTGGGAATGATGCCTCTCCCTGCTTCGAGTTCCTGTCCACTGTGACTGAGTGATGGGAACAGGCCATGTGTGGGTGCCTTCTCATGGTCACACTGTCTCTCACAGACACATGCAGAGAGAAAAGCAGCCACACACAAACAGAAGGAAAGATGCTGCTGAAGCATGAGGAAGTAACCAGGACTGAGGATCCATTATCCTGAGCTGTGTTGCCCTCTGATGAGCCGGGGTCAGAGGCCAGAGTAACCAGAGAAAAACAAATAGAACACGTGAAACACACATAGATCACATATGTAGCTCCACAAAGACTGCACTATTACATCAATGTTTTATTTCATCATAAAAAAATACAATGAAATGTTTTAATCTGCATCTGGATCCAGATTTGCATCAAAACCCACAAACAGGCTGTAAACCATAAAAACAAACATAATAACTACGGTTTAGACGTCAGTTACAAACAGCAGGGGAAGATTTAAAAAATTAATGAGAGTATCAATAATTATAACTGTGGCAGCTGTGCAATATACACCGTTTAGGCAGTGTCCAGTCATGTTAGTTATGTTGAAACAGGAATTAGTTTTTTTCTTTTATGTTTTTATTTGGTTTTGAAGGTTAATAAACTCTCTCTCTCTCTCTCTCTCTCTCTCTCTCTCTCTCTCTCACAAACACACACACAATGTTCATTTTAATGTTATTTAAAAATGTAATAGCATTGTATATTATTAAATTACAATTGAATTAAAATATAAGAATCTGTCTCTGGTTCAGTTTTTTGTCTGAAAGACTTACAGCCCTTCCCAGGAACAGGAAAGTGGTCTCAAACTTTTGGACTCCGCTGTAAGTCATGGACGTTGTGATGTAACTGACTCTAGGTTTTTCTTTACACTAACCTGCAGATCTCTTGTCCAATGTCACATAGAGACTGTTTAATGGTTTCTGCAGTGGGTAAGCAAGACTGATATTTTATATTTTATCTTTTTATATCAAATATATAATTTTTTGTTTCTTGGTCTTGGGTGGTTTGTCCTCCGGTCGCTAATGACCCGAAACTTTATAAGGCAAATTTAAGAAATAAAAAAGCATGCATTCCTAATTGGCATATAAAACACTGAATGTCTATTTTCATTCCTTGTTGACCTTTATGGAAGGCGTGCCCCAGATGAAGGGGGCAGGTGAGGGGATTTTTTTTTGCCTTTATTCTGATAGAGAGAGACAGGAAACTCAGGGAGAGAGAGAGATAGAAAGAGGATGATATGAAGCAAAGGACCTTGGGCCGGACTTGAACCCAGGCCTGTGCACTCAGGACTAAAGCGTAATGGTATGTGTAACACCAGGGCAACCCATCTGCAAAGTTTAGTTATTGAATGGGACAATGTGGTGTTCCACTGCTCTCTCCCAGTCACAGACTGGTTTACAGCCCAACCCAGGATGGCATCACTGTACTATTCACCTTACTCCTCAGCTCCCAGCCCTGCAGAGGGATTGTGGAAAGTTTAGGATCAGATGTCTCTCTTGGATGCGTGAACATATCTGAATCTGAAGATTGCCAGGAACAGATACTGCAAGACATAAGAAAATGTTGTGGATGAGACTTTGTGATTGTGAGTTTGTGACTAATGCTGATGTCTCCTTCTATCTGTAACTATTCTATACATGTAGCGAATATATCATCATATGTTGCTTCACTACAGTTACTGAAGCGTATTGAGCCACATTCTGATGTATGTCTGTGACATTAGCTGTAAAGTATTTTACTGCACGTTATTCAGACAATCGTGCCTTTCTTTCTGTAGTAATGGAATCTTGCTTCATGCCTAAATATAATCACTTGCTTGTGGTTGTTGCAACATGGTTATTGCACAAAGCGCACAAAGCTCCAGTGTTCTGTGGTTGAGCATGGATGGACAAATGTGAGTTTTTCAGCTGAACAAACTAAAGACTTTCAGGACATTCAGCAGCTTTGGGGAGTTGTGACATTTCTTTCCTTCTCTCCAGTCAGGAGCACAACAGCTGAGCGCCAGTGTTTTCAGGAGACTGTGCGTTTGTGAGATCGTGTGGTTTTCCATGTTGGATTTGGCCTGTAAAACTACTTTAGAGTAACGAGGTCGAGGGAGTTCAGGTGACTACATGAACTCTGGAGATTGACTGATTCATGTATGGCACAAAAATGCTAAAGTGCTTTCTATCCAGAAAAAAGAAAATTAGTTTATGGCAGAAGAGACATGACTGTCCCCGACTCCAAAGTCTCAAAAGTGAACTGGACGAGCGAGCAGGTGTTGAGCTGCTGCGAGCGCCAAGCTGAGCAAGAACACAAAACTGTCATAAGTCACAAGGTCACTCAAAACTTTTTCAAATTCAATAACGATAAGTCTGAGGTCATAATACTCAGTCGCAGAGATTCTACCAACTTCACAGTGAGTTTATTATTGACCAGAAACACCAAGCATTCTGCCAGAAGTCTCAGTTATTTTTGATGCAGAACTCTGTTTTGATGCACAAATGAAAAATGTTGTCCAGTCATGTTTTTTTCAACTCAGAAAGATCAGATCATTCCTGTTTCCTACTGATTTACTCAAGGTCATGCACGCTTTCATTTTCTCGAGCCAGGTTTATGCTGCATCAGTCAGAGCTTCCTCCACTGACTACAACTGGAACAGAACGCTGCTGCACGGATGTTAACCAGCACCATATCAACACATCACTCCTGCCTGTTACATTCAAATATTACTCATCACCTCGTGATTTTTCTTTTGTTTTTAATAACTGTTTTTAATTCCCCTTTTTCTTTCTGTAAAGCACTTTGTTAAGAAAAGTGTTATATGAATAAAGTTTATTATTTTACTGAGGGAAATATATGTTATACCATTAAAACCGTTAATAAAACATATAAAATTACAGGGAATGTGATCTGCATTTTATTTAGTTTATCACAGGACTTCAGTCATCTTTACACTCTGCTATTTTCAGTCACGTCTCTGGTAGTGTTTGTCATATATGGTGCTCAATATGTATAATTTAGTGCTTGACTCTTCTCAGTCCTTCCTCTTATTCACCCTCACACTTTCCCCCTCTTCTGTCTCTCCATCCTCCATCGATCTGTATCCTAAATTTAAGGGCAAGAGACTCGACAAACCTTCAGTTCTCACCGCCTCATGTGGAGACACACACTTCACTCTCAGGAGCACACTTTACGTAGGGACGTCGTGCTCTGAGAGCCCATCCATCTCACTATCTTAACCTCAGCACACAAATCTTCAAGTGGGTGCTGGAACTGGAGGGCAGCTCTGTTTGTGCAGCATTGATAGACTCTGGGGGTTTGGGGGTCACAGAGGTATCAGCTTTCCCGAGTGCTTCCTTTTCAGCCGGCACCGCCAGTCGGTATCTTCCACTATTCATAAAAATGTAGCAGATCCCAGAGCAGGGAGGCTTGCTGGTTGTTGCTGGGTGCAGAACTAGTTTTAAGTCATTCTTAATCATTTAGGAGAGAGTGTATTAAAGAGGGATTTGCTTTATTACAACCTGGGTCTTATAGTTCTAGCCGCCACTTGTCTTGTTAGAATCTCACCGTCGTGACTCCTCTGAGAATTTGATGAAATGACATCAGCAGAAATAATGTTTAACACTGTGAAAATAAGACCTAAGTTGTAATAAAGTAGAATCGTGTGTTTGTAGATCAGTGTGTTCTTGCGTGTGAGCATTTGTTATTTCACACATGTCAAAGCACAAGCACAGTTGGCTTCTCTGTGATGTAGAACACATGCATTTTGCATTTAATCTGATTGCAGAATGTGTGTGTGTGTGTGTGTGTGTGTGTGTGTGTGTGTGTGTGTGTGTGTGTGTGTGTGTGTGTGTGTGTGTGTGTGTGTGTGTGTGACCATGAATCAAAGGGAGAGGCTTAGACTGGGACATACAGGGTGACCCTGGCAGTGTGAAACACATTTTGACAGGACAACTGGGAGGATATATTACCACAAAGTCACCAGTGTGTGTGGGTGTGTGTGTGTGTGTGTGTGTGTGTGTGTGTGCGTCTGTGAAATATCCTCTCTAAGTTGGACCCCTGTTACCAGGCTTCTGCTCACCACAGGGCCTGTTCACAATGCAGCAGCCTTATCTGAGGAGGAGTCCTCCACAAACAAGGTGATGATGTGATAATTAAACAGTTCATAACAGGAGTGTAGAGCTGCTTCAAGCAGAGTGGGAAAGTACAAGCACAGGACTTCTCACCAGCTAGACTCACACTGGCACTGACTCCCCCACACAAACATCGGCAGACACACATGGCAATAATAAGGTGGTGAGAGTGTTTGGCAATTATCTGGTAAAGGCTGCCCTCCAGTGGACAGCTGAACTCATGTCGCCCTGTTTATTTGTAATTGTGATTTAGATTTCATTATATTATATCATGTACGTTTTTTCAGGGATAATGCTCATTAATTCACATGTTTATGATGGTAAATATGATAATTAGATTTATTATATATTTTAATTTTAATTGCAGTCAAAAGGTGACAGGGAGAGACAGATGACAGTACAATGTTAAGGACACAATGAGGGAAAAAAAAGAAATCTGGTATTTTGAAAATAAAGTCCTAATATTACGACAAAAAAGTTGTAATATGAGAATTAAAAATGTAAAATTTAGAATTTTTTTGAAATATCACATCAACTAATCAAATAGGTGAAAGGACAGTCAGGGTCAGTCTGACAGACTCACTTTCTTCACAATCTTTTCAGTGTCCTCATGTTGATGATGATGTTGATGATGATGATGATGATGATGATGATGACGATGATCACGATGAGCCAAACGATGAAGTGTCTCCTTATTAGTGAACCTATGTTAAAGTAGAACTTCCCAGGATGCTCCACGTTCCTCTTTTTAAAGCTTCTGATATTTCCCTCTAAAACACACAACCTACAATTACCACTTTATTCTCATAAAAATTTATCTTTTTTTCTTTAAATGCTACGACTTTATTCTCCAAATGTTCTTTTTTTCTCCTTAGTGTGGCCCTAATACTCCGTCGTAGTATATTGATTAAAAGAAACAGAAATAAAGTGGAAAGTGAAATAGTCCAGAAACTGAAAATCAAACTACTGGAAATATAAGAAGATATATAAAATCAATAAATAAATACATATGAAAATAAATGAACAGTCAGTGCGACACTTTGGTCCAGACTGAAATATCAGAACTATTGAATGGACTGCCGTGAAAGTTGTTCAGTCATGGTAGAGGATGAATCATACTGACTTTTTAAAAGATTTTTTCCATGTTCCTCATTTTAAAGCTTCTGATGTTTCCCCTCTGAAACAACACAACCTAAAGTTACAACTTTATTCTCATATAATGATTTTATTCTTGAAATATTATGATTTTATTTTTGTAATATTATTACTTTTTTCTTGATAATATAATGACTTTATTGTTGAAATTTCAAGTTTTCTTACTTTTTGACTTGTAACTCTTTAAAATTAAGACCAGGCTAATACAAAGGTTCATATTTCTAACATGATTAGTTATCAATTTCTTCAAATATAAACAGAAACATGCAGTAGCGAAACATGATGACTATGATCTACACCAATCACTATACCACAACATACATTTTAAAAAAGAAGTATATTAGATATTAATACAATTCATTCAGTTTAGCTTTGTAAAGTCGGGAAGTTGGTTTTAACTTTTACTATTAAATCCAAAATGTTGCTGGGTGGATGAGCTAACACTGCTTTTCTGGTATCACAGAAAAAAACGTTGATGTTGAATGAAATGTTATATAATTGTTTTTGTTTTTTATCTGAAGCAAAGAGTAATTTTTTTGTCATATTGTTATTTTGAATGTGTTTCACACATCTGACAAAGTGAAACTATTTCACAAAGACGTGTAAAAATAAGAGAAATGATTTAGAAACATTTATTTTATGCAGAAGATTACACGGGTTATACACAGCAGGACCCCTCAGATCTATGTTGCTATGGCTTTACTGTACTGAAGTTGACACCTGAAGACCCCTTTCCCCTAGGGTATAAATAAAGTATCTATCTATCTATCTATCTATCTATCTATCTATCTATCTATCTATCTATCTATCTATCTATCTATCTATCTATCTATCTATCTATCTATCTATCTATGTCTGAGACTAGGGGATACATGTGTTTCATTGTGTGTGAAACATGTTCAGAAATATATTTTAATTTAATGCATTGAAGTTGTATTTTTGGTCTGTAATAATAATATAATAAACTTTATTTGTAAAGTACCTTTCATACAAGAAATGCAGTAAAAAGAGCTTTATAACAAAGAAATGACCTGCACCAAGTGCTTCATAAAGGAAATACATAAAATGAATATTAACATATTAAAAGCATTGATGAAAAATGAAAAACTTTAAAAACATTTATGTAAAATGAGATGGAATAGTAATAAAATAATAAAATAAATAATAAATTATTAAAATAAAATAAAAAAGATTACATAGACAGGATAAGATCAGTAAGACTTAGAGCATTTAAAAGATGTGCTGAGCAAAGTGCCAAATTTCAGAACTGGTTAAAAGCCAAGTTAATGACATAAGTTTTATTTTCCTTTTAAAAACACTGGTCGTGTGTTCCATAGCTCCGGGCCGTGACAGAGGCCTGATTCTCCTACAGCTGTTACTGGGAACCTTCAATAAACCAGCAGCAGAGGATCTCAGTGGATGTTATAGTTAAACAGGGAGTTAGTAATGTAGTTTGTTCATCGCCCATGAAGGGCTTTGTATATAAGGAGGAGGAGCTTATAATCAATTCTAAATGTAACAGGAAATTAAACTGGACTAATGTGCTCTCTGCTCTTGGTTCTGGCTCACAGCCGAGCAGAAGAGTTTTGAACGAGTTGAACTCTCTCAGTAAAAAGTGCATCACAGCTTGACATGAAGGCATGACTGTCTTTCAGCATCTTTTTGACCTCCAGGGAGTTCATTTCCCCAGGTTACTAAACAGCACTGAGGGAAGGATGAATGAGACAAATACAGAGAGGTCCTTGAAGAAAACCTGGTCCAGAGTCCAGGAGACCTGAGACTGGAGCAGCGGTTCAGCTTTCAGCTCCACAATGACCCAAAGCAAACAGTCAAGACAACACTGGAGTGGCTCCAAGTTCAACTTTGAGGAGTTCAACTATTCAAACTTGTTTTTAGCCATGCTAGCAATGTTGTGGTCCACCAGTGGCTCTGACACAACAATTATTGGATGGGTTACCTTTAAGTTATTGCACAGACATTGGTTCCCAGACAATGATCCTCCTCTGACCCCACTGTAGTTTTCCCGTAGCACAACCATGAAGTTGACATTTGATGATGATTAAAGTTCCTTTCATCTCTTTCAAACCCCACAATGTACATTTAAAATATATGAATGTCATACGTCTTAGTTCGTTTCTTACAGGAGCTATTTGAAGGTTTTGCTGTTGCTACATGGCCAGCATTAGCATCAATAGCTGTATACTTACCAGTCTTCCCAAGTACTTCAGCCATTGTTGCGTTTACAATAGAAGAGGTTATAACATGTCCTACATCTTCAGGGCAGCCTGGATGCTACAGTGACTCGGAATCAGAAAGTGTTAAGCTGAGACAGTTCTCAGTGAGTAAAGGAATGAAGTTTGATGGTGAATTCACAATGTAAGGAGACAGTTGTTAATGCTAATGTTAGCTAAGGAGCATTAGCAAAACTTACAAATAGATCCTTTAAAAGGAGACTTTAGAGAAGTGTTTTCATTAATGTCTTCTCTGCTGCTCAGTGACAGGAAGGGGAACAGAAACTTTCTGAGGAATCTGTGCAGAAGGAACCAGCCCACACCCTCCTACACTGATGTGACTTCTTCTTCTGTTTCATGTAAACTCAGTCTTATGTTTGTTCTGCTTTTCCTGTTTTTGACAATCAACAATGTGGTTTCTGCTTTGAGTTTTGGAACGCACATCTGAAAACTGAAAACTGGTAAACGGGCTTTTGCTATACGTCCACCACTTCATGCGTTATTATAGTCAGTCTGTCAAACAGCACCCTCACCCTTTTGTAGAACAAGTGTGCTTTGTTTTGTTCTCTCACCTCTTTGGAAGAGGGGCCCGGGCTCAGTTTGTGGACTAACAGGAAGCTGTTGGGCCCCTGATCAAAGCAGACTGAGGCCTGAGCACTGTCAATCCCAGTGTTCAGCAGCGACATTCTGTTTGGGATTATCACACCTGTGGTTCAGGGATTAATCCCAGCACAGACATGGGAACCAGGGACAATTGGGCTCCAGAGGTTGAGTGCAAAGAGGGAGGAGGGGCATGCTGACCAAGTGCATCCCAGGACTTTGCCCCCATGAGTCCCATGGGTGGATCAATAGGTTGAAAAGGATGGAAGCAGGTGCAGAGAAAGTTTGGTCTATGAAACCATATTGGCTCAGAATCGTACCCATCAGCTGCTGGTTTGGTGGCTGTCAGTTTTTTTCTGGTTTCCCACCAGTGACTGAACTAACACAGAATTTGAATTTGAGCAAGAAGCACCTCAGGTATACACCTAATGAGGAAGAGGAAGCTAAAACTACAGAGTTCTCAACTCATGGATCCATTTTTGGTCCACTAACAGCTGTAAATGTATATGTGATCCAAATTATTTGGTTTCATTCATTCTCAAAAACACAAGCTTTTTGACAGATGGTAATTCTGGAGGCCAACCTTCAAATAGAAACACCAGTTTCCAGTTAAACAATATAGATAGAGCTGGTCGACCATTAATCAGAAGGTCGGTGGTTCGATCCATGGCTCCTCCAGTCTGCATGTCGAAGTGTTGGGCCAGACACTGAAAATTGCCCCTGCTGTACCATCGGTGTATGAGTGAGTATGTGTGATAGAGATGAAGAGTCTATATAATGCAAACGCTGCATGACTGTGTGTGTGACTGGGTGAATGTGACTCGTAGCGTAAAGTGCTTTGAGTGGTCATTAAGACTAGTAAAGCTCTGTATAAATGCAGATTAAAACCTGTCAACAGCCAAACTACTGACCAATCAGATCACTGGAAAAACTGAGTCATCATTCCTGCAGGATCCAGGGACAAAAGACTTTACAATTAAATGTTGAATAATAACGAGCAGTAGACATTTATATAAATCAGTGGAATCATTTTGCTATTCCAGACCAGCATGTGTCCACTCTGATATTAAAACAGAGCTTCTAACAAACAGAGAAGAGTTTATGACACTAAATAACTACATAATAACTATCGTAGCTTCATTTTAATTGAACGAATATTCTTTAATCCGACTGGATTCCTGACAGTGTCGATGCTTTTCCTCTTCTTCCATCACCACAGCTCAGAACAACATGAGGAGACTCTGTGATAATAACTGGAAATAAAAATTAAACCTGTGTATCTTCGATTAGAACAATGATCCACATGTTGTTTAATATTTCCCATGATTATGAATTTTATTTATAATTTTTAAACATTTCAGTCAGACTGACTCTTCAGACATCAGCGACTTCTCTCCTCTTCTTTCTCTCCTCTTTTCTTTCTCTCTGCAGCAGAAACAGTCTGACATTAACTTTAACTTTTATCTGCTTCACATGTTCATGACAGTTTGTTCATCATCAGACTGAAGAGCAAAAATATTCAGTGAGAAACTTAATGATAATTCATGTTCTTATTTTCAAAATATCCTTAGTGTGACTTTAATAATTACAATTATTTCTAGTGTTTCTTTTTTATTCCAGTATTGTGATCACATTGTTTACATTTCACCTTGTTGAATTTCACTTTATGACATCACTATAACTGAACTTACCTGCAGGTATCAGTGTCTCTGCTCATATCATATTACTACTTTATTACAACGACTCTGCCTCGTTCTCATGACGTGCTCGTACCTGGACAGGTAAACCCAGAGTTAACTGACCCAGTAGATAATCAGCTTCGTAGGACAGGTGATCAGGACAATGTTAGGTTCAGTTTAACTTGCTTCAAGCAGTACAGGCCTCTGATCATATAACTGTCGAAGTCTGCTCCTCTGTTCCCCTGCTCACGGTTCATCTCCCTGCAGTTCCCCCTTTTCTCCACCAGATGTCCTCCCTCCATTGTTTCATCCACAGGGATGTTCCTCAGTCTTTATCAGTCCTGCATTGATCCCACCAGCCCATGGTCCGTGTTCAGAGACGGATCATCTGTTTTTTTGCTAGTGTTGCTCCTGTGAAGTATCTTGTTGTTTGTTCCTGCTTGTTCTTCTGTCCTCCTGTGAGTCTTTTGCTTCATTAGTAGTTACTTCACTACATCAGCCTGGCTGTGTGTCAGCATTCAGGCCCTCTGCCTGTGATGCCATTCACTGTGGCTCTGTATGATCATATATATTTAAACGCGATCACTTGCTACCATGAAGCTCAGCGAAACTTCAGTCAAGAAGACGTCACATGCCCCGTTTCCTGCTCTGTCTAAGCTCCACCCACTCATTCTCGTCTTCATCCAATTACAACCTGACACGCTGGTCTTTAGTCAATCACCTGTGAGCTGTCAAACTTGTGTTCTCTCTCTGCTGTCATACAGCTCCCACCTCCACCCTTCACCACCTCCACCGTTGAGTCTGACCATCTCCAATCAGACCATCGATCAGAAGTTTCCCTCTCATGAAGACGTTCCATCCTCGAGCTCCACCCCTCATCACCATCATCACCACAACCAGCGTCTTGGCTCCGGGGGAGGTTTCCTCTAATTGAGAGGGCCTTAAACCTATGGATCGTTTCCACGGTGATCCAAAGTCTATTCCTTCTGTTCACAATAAATTTCACTTATTTGATCTGCTGATGATGATCAGCTTTCCTTCTTCTCCTGACAATGCAGAGAACCACCTATGGCATTTAATTAGTCTAGTTAATTAGTCTAACTAATTAAAAGCCATAACCACCTCCTTGTTTGTTTAGCTAATTCCTGCAAGTTCATTCCTCCTGAGACAGTTTGACACCTTCATGTCTCCAGCCTGAGAAAAAAAGATCAAGAACAATGTCTTCAGAGCTCTTGTTCCCGGAGCTTGGATCCTTCATCAACGGTAAAATCCTCCAGCTGAAGATTTTTAGTTCCAATCACACATTTTAGTCCCAGATGTGTTGCCCGCTAAAACCCTTCCTATACAAACACACAAACAAACACACAGATACACACACATCATCACAACCTTACTCAAAATAACAACTTCACGTATTCTCTCACTTTGTTTCAAAATCACTGACTCAACCCTTCAGTCCCTTGAAAGAGACACTTGCAGAATCTGTCATAGTTGCAGTGGGGACACGTGTGGACACAGCTGCCTCTTGTGGACGAAACATTTCATCGTCTGGAGATTGGCAGAGTGAGTATGATGGACTCCACCAGCTGCTGCATCTTTGTTTCATCTAAAAGCTAAAACATCAATTAGAATGAAGTGATTTCTCTCTTTCCATCTGATTTCAAAATAGAAATAAATGTAGAAATACAGAAATAGCATTTTTCATAACCAATTCATTAATCTATTTAATTATTTATTCTGCATTTACAGTATCCTCAGGTTGTGTCCCCCACTCTTTGGAACAACCTTCCTGAGGAGATTAGACTGGTGAGCTCTTTAGCCTCTTTCAAATCACTCGTTAAGACATATTTTAATAGGTTTGCTTTCTCCGCACTCGTCTGAATATACTTTATTTATTACTCTATTATTTTATTGAATCATTCTCCTGTTTATTTATCATTAATTAGCCAGACAGCCCTAATTTTCTTTGTTGAAGGATTTACTTAGGCATTGAACTGTAGTGATATTTATGTGTCAATGAAATATACCATCATGCTTTCCATGCATAATCATAAATAAAAAATGATGAGTAATCCTGTGTGGATAAAACTATTAACAGTTTCTCTATGACCCTTCACATATTACAAATTGGTAAAGTTGCAGTACACTGGTTCCGCAGCAGGTGTATGCAACACCACATGACTGGGTTTATGGTCACACTTAAACTGACTGGGATTCTTTTTTTCAGGTCATCAGGTCATTATACATGAAAACATCAACATCAGTCTTATTTACATTTTGGTGAATTAGAATCAGAATCTGGTTTATTGCCAAGAGGAATTTGCTTTGGTGTGTTGGTGCAGAACAATAAACGTAGCAATAAGAAAAGTAATGTAAGCAAAGGTAAAAGAAACAAGTACCGCAGGTCATTTAGCTTAAAGATACATTGAAAAAGCTTCAAAGTTAAACTCTCTAAGTGTTATTTTTGCAGTTTGGGCCGTCACTGTGTTTGCTTTGCGAATGCAGCTCCACATCAGTGAAGTGAACACATTTTTCAGTTAAATGGCTTCATACTACAATTTGTTTGGATTAGTTTTGTGATACATTGAGTATAAAATATGTTGTATTTATCTAAGAAAAGAAAAAAGGAAATAAACTTTATTCCAAGTCTTGTCAGTCAGCACAGAATCAAGCATTAGTTTGGCTTTAGGTTTCAGATCAAAACTCCTAATTCCTCTTTACATCAAAACTCCTGCGGCATTTAGCCTCAGACAATTTTGCCAAAAGTTGATGTTAAATTGAAACATTATGTACAGACACTCAGATTGTAATAATTTAATTCCATGGGACAGTAAAATCATTTAAATTAAAAAAAACCCTCTTGATGGAGCCTTGATCTGTCCTTTTGTCTTTCTGAGGATATATAGTGAAGTACAGCTCAGTATGACTGCCATCTTGTTATGTTTTAACAAATAAGGAAAACAATGTTGAAAAAAAACATTTTCATTTTGTTTTTGCATTAAACTTTGTTTTTGCCCAGAGTCAGAGTCAAATATGAGAAGAGTATCAACACAATGAGAAAATGTCTTTAGTGGGGATACAGTGGAAGTTTGTACAAACACAATGAGAAGTGTGTGTGTGTGTGTGTGTGTGTGTGTGTGTGTGTGTGTGTGTGTGTTGTGTGTGTGTGTATGTGTGTGTGTGTGTGTGTGTGTGTGTGTGTGTGTGTGTGTGTGTGTGGTCTCTTTAAGGGATTCTGCCTCTTCTTCTATTGTGGCTTGGCTCTGAAAGTCAAAGCTGGTTTACCTGTGGAAGTTTTGGATGTCATCTGCACGTCACACCTGTCACTGAGTAGTAGTAGAAGAAGCATATATTACTTTCCTGCACGTGCTGAATTCAACCTGCTGAAATAATAATTTTACTTTCCCATATAGTTCTGTTACAGTTGACTACACAACAAAACAAGCAACTCAGATTTTACAACTCAATGTAAAAAAAACCTTAAAACCTTAATGAATGACTGGCAATAAACGAAGGCCTTTTTCTAGACTAGTGGATTAAAGATCTTTTAAAGAACCATGGATTCCCTGTTGTAGGACACAGAACAACTTCCTTGTGTGAGTGGAAGATTTTGGCTTGTTGCCACAAACACTGAAACACATTGTTCTTACAATACAGTTGTTCTGTGTTGCTGGAGTTTTGATCTCTACCTTTTCTACCTTGGAAGGGGGCGGAGCTCTGCCAGGGATCCCTGGTGAGGAGCTGGAACCATTAAGTTCTTTTTCAGACATGTTTTAAATGATATAAAATACTCTGCTATGATCTAATGTGGTTTTCTACAAAATGGAAGTTCATCTACTCTTACTTCCTCATTGAGAAATCTGGGTCAGGAGTCATGCAGCCCACCACTGCTTTCACTGGGTTGAGACCCAGACTGAAGAGTTTTTGAGGAGTCTGATGTATCAGAACAGTTAGCGTAGTTAGCATCTTTTATTTGTTTATGTTGTTTGTTAGCTTGTAACTGGCAGTGACTGACACAGTGTTAGCAGTTGTGCTAATGCTGATTCAGGTTTGTTTAGCCCCGCCCCCTGTCCCCACAAGTTGACAGGATTGGTTCCTGAGGTTTGTGACGTATGAAACCCTGGCTGTCTGAATCTGTTTTTATGAGACTGTCATTGGTTCACTGCAGTTCGAGGTGGAAACACTCAGTCATGGTGTTGATGAACTTTTCTCTCATCATATGTCTGTATTATATAAACACATCATATGGATTTTAACAAGGTTAAACACTGGATTTTCATCAGAGGCTCTTTACAATAAAAGAAATAAAATTATTCAATGATCTAAAAATTTGCCTTTTGATCCAAGTTTGGATTCATTCTGCTGACATTTATTTGTCTTTGTCGCTTTCTGGGGTGTTTGTTTCATCTAAAATTTTTACGCTGACACTTTGTTCTTGTTTTTCTTGTTCTGCATCAGTATCAGCAGTGGAGAGGTTGTTGGTCTCACTGTCTACAGAACCATCACTCTTCCTTGTGGAGCGGAAAATCACAGCTCGAGTCCCTGTTTGTGAAACACTGCCCTCATGAACATTTCCTCCAGACATGTTGGAATCAGTAGGATCTTCCGGAGAGGGGGGTGAGTTTTCCGAGACTTTTCCATTTGTCTGGTTGCATCTTCTGTCTGGAAGAGAAAAGTTTTAGTTATGATATAACAAAACAGCAGCAGGCAAACTTTTTATCTTAATTTTGTAATAATAATAATAATAATATTTTTTAATAATAATGTTGTCTGGAATATATCTGAAGGATTTGATACAAACATCAAAACAGAATAAATGTTTTAACTTGAAGCCAGTGCATTTTATTGGAAGAGCTTGATTCTGTGCTGAAGAGACGCTCCATTATTGAGAGTGTGGATAAAGGAGCTTTCAGACTGTGTCGGTCTGTTGAGGCTGATCAGAGAGGGACAAAAAGAGGGACATGTAGGCCTGAGCTGGAAGGAAAATGAGAACAATTGCAGGGAACCATTTTTTATTTTACTTTAATTTATTTATTTATTTATTTATTTTATGTTCTGATATTAGTGCAGGTTGAGTGTGAGTGTATGTGGTTGTGTGAGTAATGTAGGGGATTTTGATCCCAAATTGTTGTATTGTTACTGTATGTTGTAATCTGTATGGGATGTGATAAGAAAATGATTTAGATATTGGGAAAAAAATAAGAAGGTAGTCATAATAATAATGCTTTTTTTCTATGATAATGCTATGTAAACCTCTGTATCTGTTAACACACTAACCCTAGCCTTCAGTTTCGTTCACTTTAGAGGGCATAAAAACTTTGCAAAGTGCTTGCTGCTGTTTGTCAAGCTTATTGTTTGGAGCGGATTTTGAGACAAATTGCTTTTAGAATGAAGGGAATGTGAATGTCCAGACCAGAACCACGGACCGTTATGTCCCCCTTGGTCTGATCTGAGGTTCACTCACATCGAATGACAAGTGTTTGAGTGATAAAGTCTGATAAAGTTTAAGCAAACATTTGGATCTTCACAAAGGAAAGACTTGTTCCAGGACAAATGAGCAAAACAGAATATAACAGGGCCCACACTGTAATACTGCCAGACTTACACTCGTCTTCATTCATGTGACTAATACTTGAATACAACATATCAAACACATTATATAACATCAAACATTCAAAGAAAAGTGAAGAGACACTTACTGATGCAGTAAAGAATAATCAGTGCCGCGGCCACCGAGAGAGAAAAGCAGACAACAGCAAATACTAAAAGACAAATGCAACAAAAGAGCTGTCAGAGTTTGAACACCTGGAAATTATAAATAAACTCAGGTAATACTGAACATTATAAATGATGCCTAGAAAATTGTGTAACAATTGTATTTAGAGGATGAAGTGCAGTGAAGAATGAAAATGAACAACTGGAACCATGTCTTCTTGTCTTAAGACTAGTTCAGACTTACTGCAGAACTATATTGGTGTCAGTTACAGTTACAGCTCAGTTATCTCTATATCCTTGCATGTGCAGTAATTAGCAGGACATATCTACTGCAGACAAAATGATATAACAAAAGTTAGTGTTTTGCTTTATAAAGTTGTTATTTTTAAAGGTTAAAACAATGCAATATTTAGAAGTGTATATGCTTCCATGGGCTTGTGAGGGTTGACCTCTACACAGATTGTAAAAGATATTGAGACTTTGCCAAAATCTAAAACAACACCTTCTGTGTATGTTGAGTTTTTTGTCTTGATGTACAATTTTATGCAATGACATTAACATGCAACAGTCTCTGCATTGGTATTAGTGTTTGCTGTGTTTCTAGCTTTGTGATGTGCCATCACAGAAATAGAGTACTTAGCCTTTAACTCTGCCTGTGTGCACAGTAACTAGATGGAGCAGATTGAAGTACCTGGAGTAGGTGGAGAAGGTGTCATGTCTGTAGTTGCACTCAGAGTCTGGTGTGAAGTGGGGTTATAAACCGTGCAGGTCACTTTTAGTAACCCTGTGATGTTGACTGTGCTCCTGATGCTGTAGGTGTCATCTGTCTCATTGGTAATGGTGGTTTCATGTAGTTCCAGTGTACGTTCATGTCCCTCCAGAAGGTCCCCGGACCTCCATGTGACCTCAGGTTTAGGGTAACCTCCTTTCGTGCTGCAGGTTGCAATCTTCTCATCTTGGTTTATCTCAATTTTAGGTTCATGGAAAGGAGCTGGAGATGGGTCAGCATTAGTTTATTGTCATTTTTCATGTGTGTGAATATTATAGGACTGGAACATTAACATGGCATGTTAAATAAAAGCAGTGGGGTGCAGTGACTTTTACAGATAGGCAAACAGTTTCGGGGCCAGTTTTACAAAGATGTTTCAGACTGATCTGTAGTGTTAGGTCAGTCTTAACTTCGCTCATAGTTCAGTCTGATGTTAGTCAGACTGTTACACAAAAATAATCAATGACTGACCAGTAGCACCAAGCAACAAAAAACAGAAAAACATGGCTAATAATTTGGAGTTTGCTAACATTATTATGGAGAGAGCAACGAGAAGAAAAAAAGTTTTTAGACACCGCAGACATTTTTTTAAATTGTTTCACTCTTCAAGTAAAACAGTGACTGAAAAATGTGTAATCTGATCCGTGACTTAAAATCCATGATACAGTCTGTTGTGGGATTTTCGTGATCCGTTGCACCCCTTATGAACAATAATGTAAATTATAGTTTAACAACAATAATAGGCATATGAAAATATTACTAAATAATGAAATACATCAGAAATGTTGTTTTATAGTTTCAAGGAAAATATATTTAAATGTAAGAGGTCTGAAGCCAATTAACTATTTCAATTCTCCATAGAGATATCTTAAAATTGAAGTGTACTTGAATAGAGTTTATTCTAAATTAAATGCTGTTACAATATCAAGAAATTGAATTTGTCAGGAAACAGGAAACAGAAAAATACTGACCTGATACATGCAGTGTCACCTGACAGAGCTTCTCAGGTTGATCTGATGTTGAATTTATAAAAATAACTTCAAAGGCGGTTTTGTCATCTTTCAGCATCAGTGACTCAATGACCAGTGAGAAGTTCCCAGAGGATAACTGATCAGGGAAGATTTTAGTCCTGTTTTTAAATAACTGGTGTTGGTATTTAAACTCTTCTTTTCCTTTTGCGTAAACATGTGCAACGATCAAAGCTTTGCTTTGCCAGTATATGAGGCTTTCCTCAGGCTGGAATGGTTTGCTGAAGGTGCATTGGCATTGCCAGAGCCAGGAAAATCCTATGGTTCCATTTTTAATGATGTTTGCAGATGATAATGGCAGCAGCAGAAACAAATGGAAAACTGTAAAGAGAGAAAAAGGATTAATTAAACGCACGGTCTGTAACTTCTTCCTCTAGGGCTCTCTCAATTAAATCAATAACAAAAGACGACATCATGAAATAGTGTGGGATCATGGGAGTTGTTGTCTTCCCCACCATTAACCCCAAGCTGCCATTTGGATTCCTTCAGTGTCAGTGGTTCAGGAAATCAAACAGACCCGGTGATTCTAACTGTTAAAAACACTGAATAAAGCAGTTTGACATTAAAAGTCAGTGTTTGAGCGACGCTGTACGGAGGACAGAGACTCAGGGAAGAGCTGGAGCTGAGATTGATGCTAACCTTTGTTCTGATTGTTTCTTTAATAACTTATGAACCAGACGTTCAGCAGGTTTTTACCAGCAGCTGAATTATCCACAGAGGTGTCCTCCTCTCCATAACAAACACACCAGGGGATTAAAACCAGTAGAAACACTGAATAAAGCAGTTTATGTTTAAAGATCAGAGATTCATAGATGCTCTTCAGTGACACAGGACAGGACGTCTCCAGCAGCTGGGAGCTGAGCTGTCTAACATTTCCTCAGCTTGTTTCTCTGATAACTTCAGATCCAGACGTCCGATGACTAAAATCCTTCATCTGGTTCAAAAATAGAGCTGAAAACCACCAAGGTGTAAAAAGTGTATGTGGATTAAACTAGATAAAAGTTAATGGTGAGCTTCTGTCAGACAAACACACTGACACATGATCATAGGGGGGTAAGCAGGAGACGTATCAGAGGGTTGAAAAAAAACGACCTGTGCGGTTGTTCAGGTTGGATGAGTGGTTGGTTACGTATCATATGTAAATCTTTTTTAGCTGTTACAAACTATGTGTATATACAAATCATTTACAAAGCTTTATGCACTCCCCTAAAGTGTTGTCCATGTCTAAATGTGTAGCATACAATTTTCACTGGTCCTAAACTATCTGGTTTTGTGGTCTATTCTTTAGTTTAACAGTGTCTAAACAGGAGCATTAGATTGCCAAACTGGCGTCCTGCCACACATTTTACTTCTTAATTATAGGAAGATGGTTTCCATTGTTTTTAAACCAATCTACCTCTGAGTTCTGGGTCATTGCTTAAATAATCTGCACACTTCATGATAGAGGTCTTCAGCTTCTGCTCATTACTCACTTTTTACATGTTGCTGCCACCAAAAGTGCAACATCAGATATGATACTGATATAACTTATCTATAGAGTTTTACATTGTCATGAATGAGACGGCCCAGGGGCCCATTACCATGTTCTTTTGCAAGCCAATCATATCATTCAATGACCAAAAGGTGGTCCACCAGTAATTCTTCTGTCCAGTTCCCTCTGAGCCCCCCACACAGCCTCCTTATAGGTTCTCCAGGCACAATCTTATAGGTCTTCATACCGTCTTAAATGGAATATATTCTCCTTAAATTTTTAACAGAATTATTAGGTGTTACTTTAAGTTGTAATGATCTCATATCACAGATTTCTCTGGTTTGAGAATTAATAGAAACATTTAAGAAAATGACAAATTAACAACATTGAGAACATATGTCTAGTTGACTCTAGACATTTTAATGAGGAAGGTTACAGATTATAACTTTTAAAAATTACCCAGGGCCCTTAATGCCAAACTTCAGTTTCTACCAATGTTCCTTGACATCAGCTACAGTGTATTGAGAAAGTGTTCAGATCCCTTAACTTTTATGACATTTCTTATGTTGTAGCCTTCTGCTGAAATTGCATTCTGATAGAACACTTCCTTTTTTATAAAGAGGACAGTTTGCGAGGACATGTCATAGACATAAAAGGA